>NW_007726216.1:2957-42085 GCF_000696425.1 Galeopterus variegatus | reverse complement strand
AAAAAAAAAAAAAAAAAAAAAAAAAAAAAAAAAAAAGAAAAACAAAAAAGAAAAAAGCAGGAGGCATGAAACTACCTGACTTCAAATTATACTACAAAGCCATAGTAATCAAAACAGCATAGTACTGGCATAAAAATAGACACTTAGATCAGTGAAATCACACCTCAGGCTTACAGCCATCTGATATTGGAACAAGGAAACAAAAATCTACATTGTAGAAAAGATTGCCTCTTTAGTAAGTGGTGCTGGGAAAACTGGATATCCATATGCAGAAGAAAGAAACTAGACATGCATTTCTCACCGTATACTGAAATCAACTCAAAATGGATTAAAGACTTAAGTATAAGACCTGAAACTATAAAATTACTAAGGGAAAATATAGGTGAAATACTTCACAAACTAGGTCTGGGCACAGACTTTAAGAACATGAGCCCCAAAACACAAGCAACAAATGAAAAAATAAACAAATGGGACTATGTCATACTAAAAATCTTCCGCACAGCAAAGGAAACAATCAACAGAGTGAAATGACAACCTACAGAATGCGAAAAAATTTTTGCTAGCTATGCATCTGACAAGGGATTAATATCCATAATATACAAGGAACTCAAGTAATTACACAGTAAAAAACAAATAACCCAATTAAAAACGGGCAAAGGAGCTGAACAGACATTTTTCAAAGGAAGACATACAAATGACCAACAGGTACATGAAAAAATGCTCAACATCACTAGTCATCAGGGAAATGCAAATTAAAACCATATTGAGATATCACCTCACCCCAGTTAGACTGGCTATAATAAAAAAGATGGAGAATAACAAATGCTGGTGATGGTGTGGAGGGAAGGGAACACTACTGCACTGTTGGTGGGATTGTAAATTAGTTCAACAACTATGGAAAACAATATGGAGGTTTCTCAAACAACTACAGATAGATCTTCCATACGATCTAGCAATCCTACTTCTAGCAAAATACCCAGAGCAATGGAAATAATCATGTCGAAGGGATACCTGCACTGCCATGTTCATCGCAGCTCTGTTTACAATAGCCAAGACATTGAACCAACCTAAATGTCCATCAATGGATGATTGGATAAGGAAACTGTGGTATATATACATCATGGAATACTACTCTGCCATAAAAAAGAATGAAATACTCCCATTTGCAACAACATGGAAGAACCTGGAGAAACTTATGTTGAGTGAAATAAGCAAAGCACAGAGGCATAAATACCACATGTAGTTACTCATAAGTGGGAGCTAAGAGAGGAAGAAGGAAGGAAAGAAAGACCATAGTGGTGTGTTGGACTTGCAGAGGGAGAGAACATACCTAGGGTTACAAAGTGGAGTGGGGGAAAGGGGGAGGAGGATGGAGGTCAGGTATAATTGGGTGGGGGACATGGGGTACAATTGCAATTTGTGGTAATGGACATGCTGCCAGTATGGATCTGGCCTTCACATCTTGGGGTCGAGGGCTGACAATCAGCTTTGTATCTTATGAATATTCATAACCAATAGAAAAAGTGATTAATAAGGTAATAAATATGTAATGAAAATATTATAAATAACTGTTTCCAATCAATTTTAAAGTAAAGAAAATGAAAAATTTTCTAGAAAATCATAACTCATCCAAGTACACCTCAAAAGGAACGTCTGAATAGTTCTGTAAGTACTCAAGAAATGGAATTAAACATTTTCCCACAAACACCAGCTCTGTATGGTTTTAGAGGTGAGTTTTATTAAAATTGTAAGTAACAGAACATTGTAACTTTATACAAAGTCCTATGCAAAGTCTTCTAGAAAACTTAAGATTTGGGATGTTCCCCAAGTTACTCTCTAAGCTTGATACCAAAACCAGGCAAGAATATTGTACTAAAAAGAAATTACAGATCAATCTTATCACTGAATATATGCAGAAATCCTTAACAGATATTAGAAAACCTAATCCAGCCATGTATAAGAAAATTGGGTTTATTCCAGGAAGGCAACGTGTGGTTCAAAAGGAGACCCATGCATATATGGAACTATGACATATGCTGCGGATGGACTTGCAGATGAGTTGGAAAAAGAAGGATTCTTAAATAAATGAATATTAATATATAAATGAATATGTGAAAAAAGTGAAATTGAATCCCTTCTTCACACTAGACACAGAATTCAATTCCAGATGGATAAATGAGGGAAATGTAAAAAGCAAAAATTAAAAACCTTTAGCAGGATATACAGGAGAATATATTTCAGACCTAGGGGCATGGAAGGATTTCTTAAACGAGAAAAAAAGTTCCAAGTATAATAATGTTATTGATCATTTTGTTTGCATTAAAATTAAGATTTTCTGTTTATCATATGACAGCTTTAAAACAAATGAATAATGAGCTACAGATTGGGAAAAGATATTTGTAACACATAAAACTGACAAAGATTTAGTACCTGAAATATAAATATGAAGAACTCCTAAAATCAATAAGAAAAGAACAGCAGCCCATTAGAAAAATGGGCAAAAGACATTAGTTAGCATTTTATTAAAGAGAGAGAGAGAGAGAGAGAGAGAGAGAGAGAGAGAGAGAGAGAGAGAGAGAAATGGACAAATGGTCACTGTCTTAGGCTGGGTTCTCTAGAAGCCTGAGACATGGATTCTTGAGCAAGGGGGGAGTGCTCCAAGGAGGAAACCGTAAGGAAGTGAGGGAAGCAGGATAGAGCGAGGAAGAAGCTAAACAGATATCTTCTCAGCCAGATCCCATGGGAATTCTGGAACATGGCTAGCACCACAGATTTGTCCCAGTTGAAGAGAAGGAACTGGGCCTTTGTATTCCTATATCAGCTAGTCATTGGCTGTGGGCTGCCCCAAGCTTTTTCAGGTGAGGTGACTCTCATTGGCCAAAGGCATTTCTCCAGAGAAGAATAAAGCCATTGAGCTATTAGCAGCCCATCTAGCAGCATCTGGGGTGAAAGTGCACTGGCCCAATTGTGATCTGCTGTGCAGGGCACAAATGGTGTCTACTATAGTGACTCTGATTAGTAGTCAGGGAAATGGAGATTGAGACCAAAATGAAATATAACTCTAAAAATTATTTTATTATTTTTTTTCAGCTTACTGAGGTATAATTTACATACAATAGAATTCACTCATTTTAAGTGCATAGTCTGATTAATTTTGGCAATTGCATACATTCATGTAACATCCACAATAATCAATATATAAAACAGTTGCAGCACATCTGAAAAAGTTTCATTTCCTTTTTTTTTTTAATTTTTAATTTTAATTTATTTTTCTCATTGTACATGTTTATGAGGTACAGTTTGTTGTTTCAACATGCATATATTGTATAATGATCCGATCAGAATACTTAGCATATTTATCACCTAAACATTTATCATTTCTTTGTGGCTATAACATTCAAGACACTCTTTTCTGGCTATCTTGAAATATACAATAGAGTATTATTAGCTATTGTAATCCTAGAATACCAGAACTCATTATTCTTATCTGACTGTAACTTTGTAACTTTGTACTGGTCTACCAACCTTTCCTGGCCCCCACCCTCCACCCCCTCCCATTCCCTGCCTCTGGTAGCCACTATTTACTGTCTATTTCTTTCTCCTCTTTTTGTCTCTTTTAAATTTATTTTTCTTAATTGACCCATTATAATTGTGTATGTTTATGGGTTACAACATGATATTTGAGTACATTCATACTGTGTGCAATGGTCATATCAGGGTGCTTAGTATCCATCACCTCAAACATTTGTCATTTCTTTGTATTAGGAACATTCAACATCATCTCCACTAGCTATTCAAAGATACACAGAACTTTTTTGTCAACTGTAGTCTCCCTACGTTGCTATAGAACATTAGGTCCCATTCTTCCTATCTCTCTATTATTTTTTATCCACTGACTTTCCACTCCCCATGTCCCCTCTCCCTTCCCCTCATCAGTTTCTGGTAACCACTATTCTACTCTCTACTTCTATGAGATCAACTTTTTTAGTTTCCACATATGAGTGAGAACATGTAGTATTTTTGTCTCTGTGCCTGGCTTATTTCACTTCACATAATTTTCTCCAAGCTCATCCATGTTGCTGCAAATGGCAGAATTTGATTCTTTTTTATGGATGAGTAGTATTCCATTGCGTATACATACACATTTTCTTTATCCAATCAACTGTTGAAAGACATTTAGGTTCGTTCCAACTCTTGGCTATTGTGAATAGAGCTGCGATCAACGTGGGAGTGCAGGTATTCCTTCAACGTGATGATTTTGTATGCTAGTTCTATCTGTAGTTGTTTGAGAAATCACCATACTGTTTTCCATAATGGCTGTACTAATTTACATTACCACCAACAATGTAGAAGAGTTCTTCTTTCTCCACATCCTCATCAGCATTTGTTATTTTCTTTTTGATAATAGCCATTCTAGCTGGGGTGAGATATCACATTGTGGTTTTGATTTGCATTTCTCTGATGATTAGTGATGTTGAGCATTTTTTTCCATATACCATTTGTATGTCTTCTTTCACAAAACATGTATTCAGTTCCTTTGCCCGTTTTTTAATTGTAGTATTTGTTTTTTACTATTTAGTTGTTTGAGTTCTTTGTATATTCTGGGCATTAATCCCTTGTCAGATGCATAGTTTGCAAATATTTTCTCCCATTCAGCATGTTGTCTTTTTGCTATGCTGATTGGTTTCCTTTGCTGTGCAGAACCTTTTCAGTTTGATGTAATCTCATTTATTAATTTTTGCTTTTGACCCCTGAAGTATTCTTCATAACATCTTTACTCAGACCTACGTCCTGAAGGGTTTCCCTTATGTTTTCTTCTAGAAGTGTTATAGTTTTGGGTCTTACATTTAAGTCTTCAATAGATTTTGAGTTGATTTTGGTGTATGGTGAGAAATAGGGGTTTAGTTTAATTCTTCTGCATATGGATCTCCAATTTTCCCAGCCCCATTTATTGAGGAGATTATCCTTTCCCCAATGTGTTTTTGGCTCCTTTGTCAAAAATCAGTTGGCTGTTAGTATGTGGATTTATTTCTGAATTCTCTATTCTGTTCCATTGGTCTATGTGTCTGTTTTTGTTTTTGTGCCAGTACTGTGTTGTTTTGATTACTATTGCTTTGTAGTACATTTTGAAGTCAGGGAGTGTGATACCACCTTGCTTTGTTCTTTTATTTATTTATTTTTTTATTGCAGAACATTTCTATTTACCAAGAGACAGCTGTGGATATATATTTTTAAATTTTACCTCTCAAAATACATTGTAGTTGATTTTCATGCCCCTTTACCCGTTCCTCTCCACCCCCCCCATCATATCTGTTCATTTGACTTAAATAGTTCAAGGAATTTTTGTGGTTATTCTGTCTTCTTCCCCCTCCCTTTATTTGTTTCTGTGTTTATTTATTTATTTATTTATTTATTTATTTTTAGCTCCCACAAATAAGTGAGAACATGTGGTATTTCTCTTTCTCTGCCTGACTTGTTTCACTTAATATAATTTTCTCTAAGGCCATCCATGTTGTTGCGAATGGTAATATTTCATTCTTTTTTATAGCAGAGTAGTATTCCATTGTGTACATGTACCACAGTTTCCTTATCCACTCATCAGATGATGGACATTCGGGCTGGTTCCAGCTTTTGGCTATTGTAAATAGAGCTGCAATAAACATTGGAGTACAGGTATACCTTTGGCATAATGATTTCCATTCCTCTGGGTATATTCCCAGCAGTGGAATCAGTGGGTCATATGGTAGATCTACCTGTAATTGTTTGAGAAACCTGCATATCATTTTCCATAAAGGCTGCACCATTTTGCAGCCCCATCAACAATGAATGGGAGTTCCTTTTTCTCCACAACCTCTCCAGCACTTATCATTCTCAGTCTTCTGGGTGTTAGCCATCCTAACTGGAGTGAGATAGTATCTCAAAGTGGTCTTGATTTGCATTTCCCAGATGCTGAGTGATGTTGAGCATTTTTTCATGTGTCTGTTGGCCATTCATATATCTTCCTTTGAGAAATGGCTATTCAGCTCCTTTGCCCAGTTTTTAATTGGGGTATTTGTTTTTTTGCTGTAAAGTTGCTTGAGTGCCTTGTATATTCTGGATATTAATCCTTTGTCAGATATATAAAAATAGACACATGGATCAGTGGAATAGAATAGAGAACCCAGAAATCAATCCATACACCTACAGCCATCTGATCTTTGACAAAGGCAGCAAATCTACATACAAGAGAAGAGACTGCCTTTTCAACAAGTGGTGCTGGGAAACCTGGATACTCATATGTAGGAGAATGAAACTAGACCCATACCTTTCACCATATATAAAAATCAACTCAAAATGGATTAAAGAATTAAATATACATCCTGAAACAGTAAAACTCCTTAAAGAAAGCAGGGGAAACACTCCAGGAAGTAGGAGTAGGTACAGAATTCTTGAAAAGAACCCCCAAAGCACAGGAAACTAAAGGTAAAATAAACAAATGGGATTATAGCAAACTAAAAAGCATCTGCACAGCAAAAGAAACAATCAGCAGAGTAAAAAACAACCAATGGAGTGGGAGAAAATATTTGCTTCATTTTTTTTTTGCTAAGGATTACTTTGGCTATTTGGGGTCTTTTGTTGTTCCATATAAATTTTTCAATTGTTTTTTCTATTTCTGTGAAGTATGTCATTGGTAGTTTGATGGGGATTGCTTTGGGTAATATGGACATTTTGATGATATTGATCGTTGCAATACATGAGCATGGGATGTCTTTCCATTTTTTTGTGTCTTTAATTTCTTTAATCAGTGTTTTATAGTTTTTATTGTAAAGATCTTTCACCTCTTCGATTAAATCTGTTCTTGGTATTGTTGTTGTTGCTATTGTCAAGGGATAGCTTTCTTGATTTCTTTGGTAGTTTGTTGTTGGTATATAGAAATGCTACTAATTTTTCATGTTGATTTTGTATCCTGCAACTTTACTGAATTTGTTTATCAGGTCTAGGAGTTTTTTGGTAGAGTCTTTATGTTTCTCTCTATATAAAATCATGTCATGTGCAAACTGGTACAATTTGGCTTTCCCCTTTCCAGTTTGGAAGCCCTTTATTTTTTCTCTTGCCTGATTGCTCTGGCTAGGATTTCCAGTTCTATGTTGAGTAGGAGTGGTGAGAGTGGGCATCCTTGTCTTGTAGTTCTTAGGGGGAAAGCTTTCAGCTTTTTCCTATACAGTATAATGTTAACTGTGTGTTTGTCATATATAACCTTTATTGTATTAAGATACTTTCCTTCTATACCTAATTTGTTGAGAGTCTTTATCATGAGGGGATGTTAAATTTTATCAAATGCTTTCTTTACATCTATGAAGATGATTATGTTTTTTTCTATTATTCTGTTGATATGATGTATTACATTTATTGATTTGCATATGTTGAACCATCCTTGCATCCCTGGGATAAATTCCACTTGATCATGGTGTATAATCTTTTTGATGTGCTGTCGGATTTGGTTTGCTAGTATTTTATTGATGTCTTTTCCATCTGTGTTCATTAAGGGTATCGGCTTGTAGTTTTCTTTTTTTGTTGTGTCCTTGTCTGGTTTTGGTATCAGGGCAATACTGGTCTCATAGTTCGAGTATGAAAGAATTCCATCCATTTCAATTTTTTGAAATAGTTTAAGAAGTATTGGTGTTCTTTAAATGTTTGATAGAATTCAGCAGTATAGCCATTTGGTCCTGAGCTTTTTCTTTTTTTGGGAGACTTTTTATTAATGATTCTGTTTTAGTCTGTTTTGTGTAGCTATAACAGAATACCTGATACTGGGTAATTTATAAAGAACAGAGGTTTACTTGGATTACAATTCAGGGACAGCTGTATCTGGTGTGGGCCTCAGGCCACTCATGGTGGAAGGTAACAGGCAGCTGGTGGGTACAAGCAGATCACATAGCAAGAGGAAGCAAGAGAGAGAGGGGGGAGGTGCCAGGGTATTTTAAACAACCAGCTCTTGTGGGAACTAAGAGTGAGAACTCACTCATTACTACACCCACCTAGGGAGAGCATTAATCCATTCATTAGGGATCCTCCCCTGTGAGTCAAACTGCCACACTGGGGATCAAATTTCCATATGAGTTCTGGAAGGACAATACATCCAAACTCCATCAGATTCTATCTTATTACTTGTTATTCATCTATTTAGGTTTTCTATTTCTTCTTGGTTCAATCTTGGTAGAGCGTATGTGTCCAGGAATTTATCTACTTTCTCTAGGTTTTCATATTTATTGGTCTATAGTTGTTCATAATAGTCTCTGATGACCCTTTGTATTTTGGAGCTATCTGTTGTAATGTTCCCATTTGCATTTATGATTTTATTTATTGGGTCTTTTCTCCTTTTTTCTTGGTTAGTCTGGATAATGGTTTGTTGATTTTGTTTATCTTTCAAAGATCCAAGTTTTCATTTGATTTTTTTGTACTGTATTTTTACTCTCGATTTCATTTATTTCTGCTAATTTTTATTTATTTTCTTCTACTTATTTGGGTTTAGTTTGTTCTTGCTTTTCTATTTCCTTGAAGTACATTTTTAGGCTGTTTATTTGAAATCTATTTTTTTTTAATGTAGGCATTTATTGCTGTAAACTTTACTCTTAGTGTTGCCTTGGCTATATCTCACAGGTTTTGGTATGCTGTATTTCTGTCTTCATTAGTTTCAAGAATTTTTAAATTTCCTTCTTAATCTCTTCTTTGACCCATTGGTTGTTCAAGAGCATGTTGTTTAATTTTCATGTATTTGTGTAGTTTTGCAAGTTCCTCTTGTTATTGATATCTAGTTTTATTCCGTTATGGTCTGAAAAAATACTTGATATGATGTTGATTTTTTTGAACTTGTTGAGATTTCTTTTGTGGCCTGACATGATCAGTAGTAGAGAATGTTCCATGTGCTGATGAAAAGGATGTGTATTCCACAGCTGTTGGGTGAAATGCTGTGTATACATCTGTTAGGTCCATCTGGTCTATGGTGCCATTGAAAGCCAATGTTTCTTTGTTGATTTTCTGTCTTGATGATCTGTCCAATGCTGAGAGTTTGGTGTTAAAGTGCCCAACTATAAACTGCATTGCTGTCTATGTCTTCCTTTAGATCTGATAATATTTGCTTTATATATCTGGGTGCTCCAGTGTTGGGTTCATATATATTTATAATTGTTATATCTTCTTGCTGCAGTGATCCCTTTATCAATATATAGTGGCTTTCTTTGTCTCTTAGTATAGATTTTGATTTAAAGTCTGTTTTATCTGATTTAAGTATTGCTACTCCTGCCTGCTTTTGTTTTCAATTTGTGTCGAATATCTTTTTCCATCCCTTCACTTTCAGTCTATATGTGTCATTGTAGGTAAGGTATGTTTCTTGTAGGCAGCATGTGGATGGGAAATTTTTTTATCCATTCAGTCAGTCTATTTCTTTTAATTGGAACATTTAATCTGTTTACATTCAGGGATATTATTGCTATGTGAGGTCTTATTCCTGTCATCTTGTTGGTAGTTTTCTGGTTGTTTTGTATATGCTTTGTTCCTTTCTTCCTCTCATTGTTTATCCTTGTGGTTTGGTAGTTTTCTGTACTGGTAAAGCTTGGTCCATTTCTTTCTAATTTTTGTACCTATTCTACCTCTACCAGTGAGTTTCATATTTTCAGGAGTTTTCTTGATGGTTGTTATCACTCTTTCTCTTCTGTATTTAGGACTCCCCTAAACATTCCTTATAAGTTTGGTCTGGTGGTGATGAATCCCCTTAATTTTTGCTTGTCTGAGAAAGACTATTTCTCCATTTCTGAAGAATAGCTTTGCTGGATATAGTATTCTTGGCTGGCAGTTTTTTTCTTTCAGTACTTTGAATATATCATCCCATTCTCTCCTGTCCTGTAGTGTTTTTGCTGAGAAGTCTGCTGTTGGTTTAAGGGGGATTCCCTTATAAGTGCCTTGATGTTTTTCTCTTGCTGTTTCTAGAATTCTCTCTTTATTTTTAACTTTGGATAGTTTGACTACAGTGTGTCTTGGAGTAGACCTATTTCGGTTGAATTTATTTGGGGATCTTTGAGCTTCTTGGATTTGGATGTTCATGGCTTTCCCAATACTAGGGAAGTTTTCAGCAGTTTTTTCAATAGATTTTCAATATCTTTTTTGTTTTCTTCTCCTTCTGGAATGCCTATAATTTGAATATTTGTTTGCTTAAAAGTATCCCATTGATTTTGTAAGCTTTATTCATTCTTTTTTAGTCTTTTTTCTTTTTTGTCTTCCTGTGTTATTTCAAAACTGCTATCTTCAGGACCAGAAATTCTTTTTTCTGTTTGATCTAGTTTGTTGTTGAGACTCTCAGATGTATTTTTTTAAAATTTCATTCAAGGGGCCGAGCCCGTGGCGCACTCGGGAGGGTGCGGCGCTGGGAGCATGGCAGCGCCTATATAGGGATGGCCGGTGCGCTCACTGGCTGAGTGCGGTGCGGCCAGTCTCAAAAAGGACAAAAAAAAAAAAAAATTCATTCAATAAATTCTTCAAGTCCAAGATTTCTGTTTGATTTTTTAAAAATGATATCTATCTCTGTTGAATTTCTCATTCAGATTGTGAACTGTCTCTGATTTTGTTGAACTATTTGTCTGTTTTCTTTTGTATGTAAGTGAGTTTCCATAACATCATTAATTTGAATTCCTTTTCCAGCAAGTTGGCAATTTCCAATTCTTTGGGATCAGTCACTGGAGCATTGTTTTGATTTTTTTTTTGGTGGTGTCATGTTACCTTGTTTTTTCATGTTTCTTGTTTCCCTGCATTGATATCTGTGCATCTGGTGGAACAGTCACCTCTTTGAGTTTTGTGGAGTGGCTTGCATGGGGGAAAAACTTGACCTGCAAACATTTCCTAGGGTGTTGATTGGGTAGAGTACAATGGATTTAGTCAGGATAGATGCAGTAGTATAGATTCTGTGTAGTTTCTTGAGCTGTAATCCACTTTCACTCTGTCTGTGAGTGATTCAGTAACCTGTGCTTGGGATGTTTGTAGTGGTGGTGGCACAGCTTTGCTGGGGGTGGGGTGCTGGTTGGTTCACAGGCTGGGAGTGTGCACATGCATCCTGTGGGTCAGTTGTCTTGGGAATTGGTTCACTGGGGATATGCTTGCTGAATTGATTCTTAGGCTGGGAGTGTGGGTGTATGGCATGTCAGGGTCTCAGGGACTGGTTGCCAGTGGCAGGGTCACTGTGCTGCTTCTCTGACCAGGGGTAGGTCCCCCAGGGGCACATCAGCCAAACTGTTTTTTACTCAGATACATGTGTGTGTGTGATGTGTTAAAGTCTTGAGGGCAGTTCTTTCAGGGGCATGATAGCTGAGCTGTTTCTCTGAGCCAGGGGCATTGGTGCTTTTTGACTCAACTAGCTGAGTGCAGGTCTACTAGTGGCCCTTCCACTGTGCCACTTTTTGTGGGCTGATGTGAGGTCATGTTTCCCTTGGCAGTCCAGGAGCTGGTCTACCAAGGGTGGAGCTGCTGAGCTACTCCTCAGGAAGTGGCAAAGCCCTGAGGCATGGCTATAGTGAGGGGGCCTATCCAACTGCTTCTTAGGTGGATGGAAGCAAGGAGGATGTCCAGCTGCTTCTCAGACTGTTGGCAAGGCCACTAGGTGGGACCGTTCAGGATGAAACCACCTGGCCATTTCTCTGGGAGGGCACAGATGCACTTTATTTCCGTTGGCCTAAGGTTGTGTTTGTTAGAGTAGAGACCCGTGAGCTGTTTTTCTGGGTTGGGGGCTCAGGTGCACACAACTCAGCTGGCAGGGCTGGCAGTTAGGATGAGGAATAGGGGGTGGTCCACCTTAGGAGGGTCTTTCTGTCTGATCTCTGACTGGGGACATGGGGGTGCATCAGTTCAGCAGGACTAGGATTGGCTTCGTACACTGCAGAACTAGAGTCACAATTGCTGTGAGCCCAGGCTTCAAGCCTGCAGGATCAAGCATTGTAGGATCTCCTGTGAACTGCACTGGGAAGAGGGCAGAACCTTAAGGCTGGGGAAGTGCTACTGGTCCTAGGGCAGAGCATATTCCTGGCGAGGGCTGTAGTTTCAAGATGGTACTGTCCTACATCAGCTTGGGTCATGAGGGTGGGGGATGGGGAGTACATGGTTTTTGCTACTGTTATAGAGTGATGCAGTGTGTGTGTTCTAGGCTGCTCCCCACACTTGGCTCCAGGCTTGTTCTGCCAAATGATCTGCTGGACTCTGGTGAGGTTTGGGGTTGGTGGGGGTCCTCTGCCTGCCTTTCTGCCACTAGGGAAAATTCCAGTGTTGGAGACATGGCAGCTGAAGCCATGTGCCTCTCTCTCCTCTCTATGCCACCATCCTGGGCTTTTGTGCTCTGCAGGAATTTCACCAGTCTCCTGCTGTACGTCTACACTCTCCCGTAGATACTCCCATCAATATTTAGCCATCTATTAGTTGTTCTGGTCCTTTACTGTGAGAAGAAAGCTACCTAGGCACCTCTAGTCCACCATCTTGCCCTGCCTCCCCTTTCCTTCATTTCCTTTTGAGGTTGATCCCCTCTCCTGGCCCCAGGCAACCACTCATCTATTTCCTATCACCATGATTTTGACTTTTCTAGAATTTCATATAAATGGAGTTATTCAGCATTTAGTCTTTAGTGTTTGACTTCTTTTACCTCACGTGTTTCTGAGATTACCCATATTGTTTTATGTATTAATATAAAACAAGATTTTACACCCACTATGTTTGTAATAATGATGCAGTCTGACAATACCAAGTGCTGGAGAGGATTGGATTAATGGGAACTCATATATTATCGGTGGGTTGTAAATTGTGGCAATCATTCTCAAAAAAATTTTGCATTGATGCTATAAAGTTAAATATTTGCTTACCCTATGGGCTAACAATTTATTTTATGTAAATATCTGCAATAAAATCTTTCCTATGTGCTCCAGGGGATATACACACATGGAAAAAACAAGAAACCAAAACCAAAACCATCAAATGTTTATCCACAAAAGAATGCAATAAAGTGTGTTACATGTATAAAGTGGAATGTCGTACACCAGTGAAAATAAATGACCTGTATCTCCAAGCAACAGCATGGATTATTCTTGGAAGCATAATGTTAAGAGAAAAAAAAAAAAAAAGTTCCAAAAGTTTATGTGAAAGTTCATACAGCTTTTTAATATTCAAAACAAGGAAACTCAGTAATATAGGGTTCAGTTATATTTGATATATTCATATTTGATAAAATCATAAAAAAGGAATAGAATGATGAACACAAAATTGAGATAGTAAGTACTTCTGGTAGCGAGGTATGAGAATTGTATGAGGAAGAAAGTATAGGTAGATGCAAGTTATTTACAATGTTATAGTGCTTAGGTAGTGATTTCACTTATTATTATTATTTTTTTTTTAAAAGATGACCGGTAAGGGGATCTTAACCCTTGATTTGGTGTTGTCAGCACCACGCTCTCCAGTGAGCTAACCGGCCATCCCTATATGGGATCCGAACCCGGGGCCTTGGTGTTATCAGCACCGCACTCTCCCGAGTGAGCCACAGGCCGGCCCCGATTTCGCTTATTTTTTTGATCATATTTCTGTGCTTTATAACTTATTTAAGTGTTTTATTTATCCCTTCACATGGATAAAATATTATAAAAATACAGTATTTCAATTGAACAATTTACAAGTTGGAAATAATTTTTTTCCAAATGAGCCATTTGACCCAAATTTTTATCTAGAATTTTTGAGTTGTCCATCCTTTTCTCAAGCTCTTTATTCATAATAAGTCCTGTGTCATATTCATTTTTTCTGGAAAAAGTTTCAAAGGAAAACTTTGATAATATTTGCTTTGCAATTTTTCCTCAAAAAATGTTAGTTGCCTGAAACTTACAAGATTTAAACAGCTCTCAATTAAAAATTTTGCATCCAAGTAAACTATTTTAGAATATGTCATCCTGATATAATAATAGTTCATTTAACAAATCTGACTTCAGTTACTGTCCATGGGTCTGTCATGTTCTGTGAGGTATTGGTTCAAGTGGCCCGGGAAGATTAAAAGCCACATAAAGGAAGCTCTGAACTAAGGGTGATCCTTACAGATCAAGTGATGGCTTGTGAAGAAAAACCTTTATATCCTCCTTCTTCCTCTTTTAGATATAGTTGCTCTTTTCTTCCCAATTTGGACATTCTGGGAAGTGATTTTCCAAGAACTACCTTCTGTTATGACAATTTTAGGGGGTGTTTCTGGATTTTCCACCCAATCTGCTAATCTCTGCTGAAGAAAATGATACAACCTTGGGAACAACGTCACAGATAATAATGGCCCCTAACTTCAATTGATCTACAGTGCCCACATCAACCCACCTATCCCACCTCCTCCCCTTTACTTTCAACAGATGAAATGGACCTACAGTTTCTCAGAGAAAACAGATACATGTTAGACATGAAGTCCCTCAGTTTTACATTCTATCTTTGTAAGTTTAGGACTTTCTTGTTCTTTCTTATTTTACTTTAGCTCTCCGTAGCATTTTTTTACTACTGACCATGCTACACAGGTAACTTAAAGAAGTGCAGTGAACAGGGCCGGCCTGGTGGCACACTGGAGAGTGCGCTGTTTGGAAGCGTGGCGGCGCTCCCGCCAAGGGTTCGGATCCCATGTGGAGACCGGTTCCCGCTCACTGGCTGAGCGCGGTGTGGGCGCGACACCGAGGGGTGCGATCCCGTTGCCGGTCCCCGGTACGGGCGCGACACCAAGGGTTGCGATCCCGTTGCCGGTCCCCGGTACGGGCGCGACACCAAGGGTTGCGATCCCGTTGCCGGTCCCCGGTACGGGCGCGACACCAAGGGTTGCGATCCCGTTACCGGTCAGTAAAAAAGACAAAATGGAAAAAAAAAAAAAAGAAGTGCAGTGAACAAGGGTAAGATAAGAGAGGGTGGGAACTGGCTGAACCAAAGAGCTGATTTATGCTGTGTGAAAATGTGAACTGAGGTCTTCTGAATTTCCAAGAAAAAATGGAGCTATGGATGTTAACTAGCTACTGAAGACTAGAAACATCTATCTCTTGCGACCTCACCTATGATGGAAACTTCACCACTTCCTTCCATGCTGTATTCTGGTATCTTAAGGAATCTGTGGCTGCTTCAGCCCCAGTTGGACTACAATGTCTCCCCTACCTCACCTGCTATTATCTTTCTGGAATAGTGGGAGCGGTTTTCTAAGCTGGAAACCAGATGCCTTTTCTTGTACAAAACAGGACCTTTAGTGCAATCTTTCAGGTACATTGTGGGTTAAATAGACAGAAGTCTCTGGTTTTGCTAGGGAATCTAAACAACCTTTCATGACATTGTTTCTAAAGGAAAATGCACTCACAGTTCCGAATAACTGACTTACAACATTATTTTAAAAAATAACCAGTGCCTGAGTTGGGAACTGCCTGGTCTGGAAGCTACAAATTTAGTTGTTTTTGAAAAGTGGCTTTTCTTCTCCTTTCCTTAGGTCAGCCATACTTTTCTGAATCTTGTTTCATATGTTTTACTACAATTAAAATAGCTTTCTCTGAAATTATACAGGAACATCTATCTATCCATCCATCAATACGTCCAGCTGCTGCTTTAAATAATATGCTCATTTTTTGATAATGATACAGTATTTTTTTAAAGCATCTTTACTTTTGAACAGTTTTCTCCTACTTGTTAAGGATTTTTTTTTTTTTTTTGCATTTAATGTGTATAGTTTTAATGTATGAAAGCTAAATGGAAAGTTCCACTGCTTTATAAGCTTTTCTACTGGACTGTAAAGTCCTCCGGGGCAGAACAAAGTCTTACTCATCTTTGTACACTCTTTGATGATCATAGGTCCTAGATGGCAGGTGGTAAAGAAATCTTTCTTGCAATGAACTGAAACACTGTAGTTCTGCTCAATTTTGAAATATATTAGCATGGCACCTGGCAATGAACTTGTCCCATTATATCTGTCTATCTTGACTACTGAGGTTAATCAGGTTAAAAATCTAGGCTATGTGATTAGTGTTTTCAGAAACAAGGAAATTATTTTATACCCCTGTATTAGAGACTGCCCACTTGCTCATCAAGCTTCTTGGTCTTGCAGCTAGAATGCATTTCCCAACATTCTTTGTAGGAAGAGGTAGCCTAAATTCTAGGCAATAAAATGTGAGTGGAACTGAATGTACCACAAAGGTTTCCCAAATATAATTTACCAAGCTCTTTCTCCCATTTGTTAGATGAGTATGGAGGACTCTGAGATCCAGGAGAAGGTGGAGACCCAAGATGGAAGGCCACCCAATCACAAACACCCATTTTGGACTTCATATGAGCAAGAAATAAACTTCTATTGCATTCAGTCACTGAGATTGTAGGGTTTATCTGTTTTAGCAGCTAGCATCACCTTAATAAATACAATTCTCCCTAAACATTTTTGAGAACTGTTTTGCTTTTTGTATTTGTAGATGATAGCTGTGTTCTGACAGCAATTCTCTGACACCAACAGGGTGTCTTACAATTCAATTCAATTTTAACATTAACTACCCAGCATTAGCACAGATCCTTCAGGTGAAGGGGATCAGTCCCACAAGGCTTCCCTGCTTCAGATGCCATCACAAGTCCTGGGTGTCCCCAAGTCACCTGCACTTCTGCCCAGCCAGTTACAAATTTGGGGGTTCTCATGACCACTCCTCCTTTCAGGTTCAATGATTCATTAGGATGACTCAACTCACTGAAAGTGCTATATTTATGATTACACTTTTATTGTAAAGGGTGCAACTCAGAAACAGCCAAATAGAAGAAACGAATAGGGAAAGGTCTAGGTGGTGAGTGTGTGTGGGGGGAGGCACAGAGCTTCTATGTCCTCTCCTCATGGAATCAGGGCATGCTATCTTCCAAGAACATTAATGTATTCACTAGCCTGGAAGTTCTACTGAGCCTCAAGGCCCAGGGTTTTTACTGAGGTTTTATTACATAGAATGATTGGTGAAATCATTGGCCATGTGATTGAACACAATCTACAGTCTCCCTCCTCTCCTTTGAGGTTGTGGGGTGGGGCTGAAATGTTCCAACCCCAATTACGTGCTTGGTCTTTCTTGTGACCAGCTCCCATCCTGAAGCTATCTAGGGGACCCACTATAAGTCACCTTTTTAGTATAAACTCAATTATGAATGAAAGGATCTTGTTATGAATAACAAAAGACATACCTGTGAGGGAATTCCAAGGGCTTTTGGAGCTTTATGCCAGGAATGGGGGACTAAAACCAGATGTATTCTTTATTATATCACAATGGTAAATGACAAAGGTTAATCTTTTGAGTGTAAAAAATTTGTTATTTGAACTTATAAAAGATTCTCTAGACTGGGGCTTGCCCATGAGGTCTTTTTTCCTCAAAGTAGTGCTCTAAAATTTTCTCCTTTATCCTGGATCTTCTTAGTTGCTCACCGCCATTACAGCTCCAACATGCACTTGCTTTAAAGTTAAGTTAGAAGGAAAGTTCAAGCTCATGTTTAACTGATCAATAGTCTGTTTATCCATTTTAATTTCACTATTGCTTTGTGTTGTTTTGTGTTCAGAATTCCATTATGTTGATAACTTACTTGTTGAAATAACATTTATTGCTCTCTCTGATTATAAAATGCATACATGCTAATAAAGTCATTATATTGAGAGATAATCACTATTAGTACTATAGTGTATTTGTTTACAGTTTTTTAGTATGCATATATTTGAAGATGAACTTTTTTTTCTTCTTACACAATTGGACTTAGATTGTATATAGAGTCTGGTAATGTGTTTTTCACTTGCCTTTTTAACATAAGCATTTCTTATGTCACTCAATATTTTTTGAAAACATCAGTTTCATGGCAATAAAAAGTCTACATGTATGCTATATCTATAGGTGCATCATAATTTATTTAGACATTCCCCAGTGGTCTGAATATTTTGGTTTTTGTGTTTTCAGTGTTATAAATAGTACTATAATGACCATCTTTTACATAAATCATTGTGTATATTTTTGATTATTTCTTTAGGACACATTTACAGATGCTCCCATTCCTTTTAAATGCAAAAACTTGATGCATTTTGGGTTATTTGCATTTTCAACAAGATGTTTGTGCGTCTTTCTGAAGAACAACTTGACACTAGGTAATAAGAGTAAAAACACTGTATCTTTTATACTGGTTATCTCGCCACTGGGAAGAAAGCCTAGTAAAGCTGAAAAAGAAAGAAAGAGAGAAATCTGTCCAAAGATGTTCACAGCACCATTTATTCATAACAGCGAATCATAGAAAATGACCCAAATACCTCAAACTAGATGTATGAAACTCATGAGCATGATACATAGACGAAAAAATGATGTGAGTATGCTGCTACTTGGAAATATGTATACAAAGTAATGTGAAGTGAAAAAAGGGCAAGGAATAGGAAGTAAGAAAATATATATATTGCTGTATATTGATAAAAATTGGAAGAGAATTTAGAGTAACATGAATATTGATGCGTATGGAAATATGAAGCATATGGAAACTTTTTCTATAAACTTGTTTAAATGTGCCAGTTTGCCTTTTAAACCTACTTTCTCAAGTTACCTGAGGAAAATGGAGAATTTATTGTTTGGATGTCCACATCCTAGAAATAAAGGGGGTAAAGACATCAGCAATTGATGTGTTTCTAGGAACAAGTCTGTCTTTCTCTCTGTTCCGTTCATCTCTGTGCATCATCTTGGCTGCACACAAGGATCTTCTCTGACTTGGCCCTAATCTGCTCTTGCTCTTCTTTTGGCTTCTGCTTCCCCAAACTCTGTCAGGCATTCAGTATGTATGGAGTGAGGCACTCTGATTTTCTTGGGGAAACCATTTTGGTTTGAAGGCTACAGGTCTTGAGGGTACTGACTAGTCTGGGCCTCTGCCTGGTCCTGCCCAACTCATTCTACCAATAAATGGTAATGGTACCATTATTAGACATGACCACATTGGCTCCCCTCTTCTGTGGAGGTGCAGGTCATGTGGTTCCACCAGAAACTAAGACAGACACGATGAAGTTTAGCCTGTGAAAGTGTGTGTGTGTGTGTGTGTGTGTGTGTGTGTGTGTGTGTTTGTGTTTTAAGTAAATGAGTGTCTAGGTATTTGAAGTTCAGGTAATATAAAGAAAATATTTGGGATAAAACCTGCCCTTAGGCCATCGAATTACCCAATTGACTCATTATACCATAAAAGTAAAAAATCAGTTCTTTAAATTCTACAAGGGTTTCAATGACTGAGGCATACTACCTCATTGGATTTTCCTTGGGACAAGATGTTAAGGTGGGAGTTGGGAAGAAATACCTGGGACAGAGAAAGATAGAAATGTCAAGAGTGTAGCTTCTAGCTTTTCTCTGTGCAGAGAAACAAGCTTCCTTGCAAGTGAAATCTATAATTTATGGCTTGTGAACCTCATATTTTAACTAAACCAGGTGGCTCTTGCTGAATGTGTTTCTACAGTTTAAAAAATTCCAAGAGTATGGAAAAAGTCTGTGCTTGCATGTTATGGCTCTACCACCTGTGGCTTCACAGTTATCCTGGTGTCAAGGGCTGGCAGGTAAAGTCAAGAGAAAGCATGAAGGATCATGCACGTGTAACCACCTAAACTGTAAGTGATGAGCATCAGTTCCATTGAGTTCTAGTGGCAAGAATTAATCACATAATCCTAACTAGATGTGGAACAGGGGTAGGGGGAGCTAGTAAATGTAGTCTGTCTGGATAGCCACTCTCAAGCACCAGCTCTACATCATAGAAGGATGTATTTTTCTTGGTCAGCTAAATTTTTCTATTACACTCTCCTAACTTGTTTTCTGGTTCTTCCCAATCCCCTTAATTAAACCTAGCCTACGCATTGACAATGAATTAAGCAGCTCTAATTATATTAATTAGTTGCTAAAAAAAAAGTGTATGGCTTTCCATTGTCTGCCAAATTAAGTACCAACTCCTCACCCTGGTACTCAAGCCCCCGAGGAACACAGTCCCATCCTGATTTTTTTGGCCTGGTCCTTTAACACCTCTCTACCTTTTTCAAATGATTCAGCCAAAATGGACCACTTGCTGTTCTTTAAACATAGGATCTTTGATTCATTCTATGTGCTCTATCTACCTCACCATTCTGCCTCTTACGGATGATATACATTTTAAATAATTCAGCATATTTTATGCCTTTCCAAGTCCTCTAGTGAGGGCAGCCACTGAATTCTAAACTGTCAGTGTCAACAATTATGTCCCTGTTGAACATTACAGCACTTGGCAGCAGCAGGAGACTCAGCCCACCAGCCTCAGGAATCAAGACCTTTCATTGACATGTTACAATTAGCACCCATGGAGAGAGCAGTTTACGCACATTCCACTGTGTGTAACTACTAGTTGAGATTGTCGCCATGAAGTCATTTCCTAGGATATAGTGCCTAACAGCTAGAAGTCAGAATTTTGCATTCTTTATAAAGCAAAATTTAGGGCACTTCCTGATGAGTACAAAGAAAAAAAAAACCCCAACCAAACAAACTTGAAGCAAAAGGCCCTCTACAGAATGCAAAAGGCAATGAAGAGAGAAGTGCAGTAAAGAAGCTGAAAATTGTATGAGGACTTCTGAGAAGATCTCTGTAAACTTACTAACCTAGGGTTCCTGATGCCAGAAAGCTAATCTAGTTGCTGACGCTGATTACCTTCATGCCTGCTAACCCAATTCACCACGTTTTCCTGAGGTTTCTGGTTTTAAAATACTCTAAAGCATTGCCTCCAGGCAGCCAATCAAACTCATCCGTCTACACCAGACAATCTTTGCTGTGGTCACCATTTCTTCCACTGGAATTACCTCTCTATTCCCCTGAGTGTCTCAGTCTTTCTCCTTCTGAAAACATAGACAATATGTCTGTTAGTTGTCTCTTCAATGTTCATTTTCCTGCCCCCTGAATCCATTTGGACTTGGCAGGCTCACAGGACCTACTCCTTTTCATAATAATAGATAAGCCCCCCTAGACCCTTGCTTAATATTCAGTTGTTAGGTTGAAATGAAGGTTAAAATGAATATATAACAAAGGTATATTTGTAGTCTTCAAGATATGAAGAACCAGAACTGATTGCCAGTAAAATATCAAGTGGAAAAATGCTTTGACACTGTCTCCTCCCCATCAATTCTTTCAACCACCTATTCTTGCATTCATTTGTCCGGCTAATACTGTCGCGTGCTTACTCTGTGTAACCATCATACTAGGCGCCCCTGCTAATGCCCTTCAGTAGAGGAAACGGGAAGTGTCCCACTCACATTTACTCTATGTTCCTTTTCCAAACTCCTGGAAATTTTTTGAGTTATTCTGTTTCGTTTTTAGGTTTGATCATCACTAGCCTAGCAACAATGACTGTGTTACTTCCGTGACTAAAGACCTTCAATATCTTTAAAAATAAGCAAAATGCTCCAAACTTATTAGACAATGTAGAGGGAGTAAAGTACTAACTTCTCGGTTTGGTGTTCAAAACCCACTATCGTATGGGCCCTACCAACTTTTTCCAGCCCATCTCTCAGTCCCTTTCTTCTTTTTCTTAATTAATTTTAACATTTACTTGTACATATTTGTGGGGTACAGTGTGTTGTTTCAATACATGTGTATACTGCACAATGACTCACTTAGGGCAGATAGCATAGTTTTGTACCTGTTAATCCACCACTTCTCCTCCCCTCACCCCACCCTGCCACTCCTCCCTACCTCTGATAACCATTATTGCACTCTCTACTTCTATGAGAAACATTTTTTATTTATTTATTTTTTTGAGATTCCACATATGAGTGATATCATCCGGTATTTGTCTTTTTGTGCCTGACTTCACTTAATATGATGGTTCTCAGTTCCATCCATATTGCTGCAAATGACAACATTTCATTTTTTATGTCTGAATAGTATTCCATTGTGTGTGTGTATATATATATATATATATATATATACATATATATATATATATATACCACAGTTTTTTAATCCCTTCATCCACTGATGGGTATTTAGACTGATTCCATCTCTTGGCTATGTGTGAATAGTGCTGCAATGAACGTGGAGGGCAGTTGTCTTTTTTTCTTTTTTTGAACTGCAAATATTTTAATATACATTTTTAAAAGATTAGGATTCTTTTTTCTTAAACATAACCATTTACCTTTATGACACCTAAAAAATGTCAATAGCTCCTTAATATCAAATATCTAGTCAGTGGTTTGTTTGAATTGGGATCCAAATGATGTTCACACATAGCATTTGGTTGACATAGCTCTTTTGTCTTTTAATTTATACATTATTCTCCCTTCTCTTATTTCACTGCAATTTATTTGTTGAACAAACTGGGTTGTTTGTGCTGTGAGCTTCTCACATTCTAGATTTTCCTGATTGTATCCACTTAGTATGTTTTTTTTTTGATGGCGGGCTGGTATGTCCACTCATTATCTTTAAACATGTTCCTCTGTCTCCTGTATTTCTTTAAAGTGGTAAATAGATCTGAAGGTTTGATTGGAGCCTGTTTGTATTTTTTTTTTCTTTTGCAAGAATACTTCATAGCTGGTGTCTCACAGGAGGCACATCATGTCCAGCTAGTGGCTTTGTGATGCTATTCATGATTATTGCCTGGGATCAATATTTCATCAGGGTAGTGTGGAAAATGGTGGTCATGTTATTTTTTCTTAATTTATTAGAGTACTTCTATAAAAAGAAGCTTTCCCTCATCAAACATTTGACTACCTGGAAGTACAATGCATACAGGAAAAGAAGTTTAAATGCTTAGTTATTTCCTCTTACTAGTTTTTGAATAATGAATTTGTTCTTTAGCATCCTCAAAGGGACCAATGGTATTTTTTAGTATCATTATGAATGCATGGATTTTAAACATATTTTATGTGTGTCAATCCATTGCAGTTAATATTCTTATTGAACGAATTGTTCCATCTTTGGCTGCTGGGAACCTCTTCATGTTGGTTGAGCTGATGACCCTTACATTTTTATCTTTTTCTTGTTTTGCTTTTCTTTTTATTGAAACGTAATTGACTGTACATATCTATGGTGTACAGCATTGAGTATCAATACCTGTATACAATACGTGATGCTCAAATCAGGATAATTACTATATTTATCATTATACAATATATTCATTTTTTGTGCCACTTTACCAATTTCTCATTAATCCCCCCTCCCCATCCCCCTTTCCCAACCTCTGGTGGCCTCAGTTCTGTTCTCTCCTTTTGAAAGTTCAAGAAGTTATTGTGATTCTCTCTTCTCTCTCTCTTTTTAAGCTCCTGCTAATGAGTGAGGACATGTAGACATGTAGTATTTCTCTTTCTGTGCCTGGCTTATTTCACTTAACATAATTTTCTCTAATTTCATCCATGTTGCTGTAAATGGCACAATTTCATTCTTTTATATGGCAGAATAGTATTCCCTTGTGTATATATACCACATTTTCCTTATCCAGTTGTCCATTGATGGACATTTAAGTTGGTTCCACCTCTTGGCTATTGTAAATAGAGCTGTGATAAACATGGGAGTGCAGGTATCCCTTCAACATGATGATTTCCATTCCTTTGGATGTATACCCAGAAGTTGGATTGCTGGATTGCATGGCAGTTCTATCTGTAGTTGTTTGAGGAACTTCCATACTGTTTTCCATAATGGCTGCACTAATTTACGGTCCAACCAACAGTGTAGGAGGGTTCCCCTTTCTCTGCATCCTTGCAAATATTTGTTATTCACTTTTTTATGTCTTTTTGGCCAGTCTAACTGGGGTGAGATGATATCTCAGTGTGGTTTTGATTTGCACTTCCCTTAGGCTTAGTGATGTTGAGCATTTTTCCATGTACCTCTTGGTCATTTGTATATCTTCCTTTGAGAAATGCCTATTTAGCTCCTTTGCCCATTCATTGATTCAGTTACTTGTTTTCTTAATGTTGAGTTGTTTGAATTCTTTGTGTTTTCTGGATATTAATCCGTTGTTGGATGCATAGTTTGCAAATATTTTCTCTTCCATTCTGTAGGTTGTCTTTTCACTCTGTTGATTGTTTCTTTTGCTGTGCTCAAGCATTTTAGTTTACTATTCTCCCATTTGTTTATTTTTCCTTTTGTTGCCTATGCTTTTGGGTCTTATTCATAAAATCTTTGCATAGTCCTACTTCCTGAAGTGTTTCTCCTATGTTTTCTTTTAGGAGTTTTAAGTTTCAGGTTTTATATTTAAGTCTTTAATCCATTTTGAGTTGATTTTGGTATATGGCGAGAGGTAGAGGTCAAGTTTCATTCTTTTATATAAGGATGTCAGGTTTTCTCAGCACCATTTATTGAAGAGACAGTCATTTCCCAAATGTATCTTCTTGTCTTTGTCAAAAATCAGTTGGTTGTATGTATGCATGTTGATTTCTGGGTTCTCTATTCTGTTCCATTGGTCTGTGTATCTCTTTTTATGCCAGTACCATGCTGTTTTGGTTACTATAGCTTTGTAAAATAATTTCAAATCAGGTAATGTTATGCTTCTGGCTTTATTTTTTTTAACTCAGGATTGCTTTGGTTATTCTGGGTCTTTTGTTGTTCCATATGAATGTTAGGATTGTTTTTTCTATTTCTATGAAGAATTTCACAGGTATTTTGATGGGGATTGCACTGAATCTGTAGATCACTTTGGGTAGTATGGACATTTTCACAATGATTGTTTTTCCAATCCAAGAGCATGGAATCTCTTTAAAACCACAATGAGATATCATCTCACCCAAGTTAGAATGCCTATTGTCAACAGGACAGAAAATAACAAATCTGGTGAGGATGCGGAGCAAAGGGAACCCTCCTGCATTGTTGGTGAGAATGTAAATTGGTATAGCCATTTCCACCAACAATGTTGGAGAGTCCATTCAGGAAGCTACTGTTGTAATTGAGAGATAAAAGACATTTGGCCTTCAACCAGGGTGGGAATGGAAAATGTGGGAGGAGTAAAGAATATGAACGTCCATGCAAAGAATGGGTTATAGGAGAAGGAGAAAGGAATAGAAACAACATCAAGGACTGGAGCCTGGTTGACAGGGAGAATGGTGGCATCCTGAACAAAAATTAGAAACTCAGAGAAGAATGGTTTAAGCAAAGGGATAGGAACAGGTAGGGGATAATGAGTTCAGTGTTTTAGGTACTGAGTTAGAGATTCAGGTGGAACCAGGTGAAGGGGCATGACAGGTGGATGGCAATGTGGCCTTGCAGACTTGGAGGGCCACGAGCTTGGAAGTGATGGTTGGAACTGAAAGAATGGAAAAGATTTCCCAAAAAGGAACCTTAAGGAGCCAAAGAACAAGGCTGGGAAATGGACCCTAGAGAATTCCTATATGCACAGAGCATTGTCACATGAGATTCCCTTTTTGCGACAAGAGTTGCTGACATAGATCACATCTAGTACTTAACTATCTGTTTCACTGTAGCTGTTGAGATGGTTTCTCTTGTTTTGAGTTTTCTCTCCTTCATCTAAACCTTAAACTAGAGGGCAGGAAGTTATTTCCTAAACCTTCCAATCCTGCCTTTCAGAAGGTACCAGATAAAGTAGTTACTTTTTAACCAGAGAGTGAGACAAATTGTACAAATACTAGAGATAATGAACTTCATTCTTCTGCATATCAGATCTAAGTGTATTTTGAACTTGGAGTGGCAAACCAGGGGAAGTATGAGGGTACTTCAAAAAGTTCATGGAAAAATAGAATTAAAAGATGATATGAGTCTTTCCATGAACTTTTTGAAGTACCCTTGTACATAAATGGCATAAGTACATAAAGTGTGATGACAGCTTGAAAAAATTGTCTTTGGAATTCTGTCTTTTGGTATAAGCCATCCCAGCAACTCTCAATCTTTTTCTGCCAAACTTGGGAAAGCCTACTAAACAGACTCAAGAAACATTTATTAACCATCTATTATGTTTCAGGCCCTTTGATCGGGTTTTTCTCATTTAATTTCCACCAAGACTCTGTGAAATAGATATTCTCTTCATTTTCAGAAGAGAATGTATCCTGGACACTTCTTAGATAGAGAACCTTGAACTTCTTCTGCTGGTACCACTGCCAGGGGCACTGGATATTGCACCCACTGCTCCCACCAAATGGTAGGTTCCAATGTACCAGAGTTCTCAATTGCTGGCTCAGTCCTAGGAGAGACCTCTGACTGGCTGAGCTTGGGTCATGTGCCTGTGTCCTAGCTGCCAGACTGGACTTTGTGGCTTTTGTAGTTGCTTCCTCCAAGGTTCACACAATAGGACCCCCTCCCTCTATGAGAAAGGGCATCAGATGCTGGGAGGCCTCCAAACCAGTGATAGAAATCTAATTCAATGAGAAAATCAGAGTTTATATATCCAAGGACAGTAGTAATCCCAGGAGCTAAACACAAACACTGGTCTTCCAAGTCTGATTAATCTTTCCATTGTATTATAGCTGCAGCTATTTGAAAGAGGACAGAGAATTCATTTCCTGCCCTTTTCCAAAACTCCCCACACTTAACACAACTTCTCTCTGAGTACTTCTTAAGTACTTCTTAAGTACCTGCTTTAGCTGCATCTCATAAGTTCTGGTAGATTGCATCTTCATTTACACTCAGCACATATTTTGAGATTTCTCTTTTGACTTTTTCTTTCACCTGTTATTTAAAAATGTGTTGTTTAATTTCCATTTTTTTTCCTGTCATTTATCTCTAAGTTTTTCCATTGTGTTTGGAGAACATACTCCTTTTCTTGTAAATTTCTTGAGGTTTGTTTTATGGCCTAGCATATGGCTTTTCCTTGAGAATGTTCCATGTGCACTTGAGAAGAATGTGTATTCTGTTCTTGTTGTGTGAAGTGCTCTACAGATGACTGTTGGTTCTAGTTGGTTTATAGTGTTGTTTAAGTCTTCTGTTTGCATTGGTCTTCTGACCAGTTGGTCTGTCCATTATTTAAAGTGAGGTAGTGCAGTCTCTGACTAGTATTGTTGAATTGTCTATTTCTCTCTTCTTTTTCCTCAGTTTTTACCTCATGTACTTTGGTGTTCTGTTGTTAGCTGCATATATGTTTAAAGTTGTTATATCTTCCTGATGGATTGACTTTTTTTATCATTTTAAAATGCCCATGTTTATCTTTAGTAATTTTTTTTGTGTTAAAGTCTATTTTATAGTATATTGGTAGAGCCACTCCAGCTTTCTTGTGTTGCTGTTTGCATTATGCATCTTTTGTATCCTTTTACTGTCAATCTACTTGTACATTTAAACCTAAATTGTGTCTTTTGTAGAGAGCATATAGTTAGATCTTTTTTTTTAAAAAAAGTCCAGTCTAACAATCTGTTTTTTTTTTATTGGATTGTTTAATCCATTCATATTAAATGTTAATATTGATATAGTTGGATTTATATCTGCCATTTAAATTTTTGTTTTCAGCATGTTTCATGTCTTTATGTCTTTGTAGCTTTCTCTGTTCCTGCTTTACTACTTTCTTTGGCATTAAGTGAATATTTTCTAATGTAGCATTTTCATTTATTTAATGATTTTCTTACTATGTATTTTTTAGTTATTCATCAGAAATAACTTTGGGTTTATATTAACTTAGTTCTACTGAGATATAGAAATGTTACTCCTCTATAGCTCTATTCCTTTACTTCTTTTATGCAGCATTACTGTTATACATATTACATCTATAAATGTTACAAACCCAACCAAACACTATTATAATTATTACTTTAAATAATTTTATGTCTTCTATAGAATTCAAGAGAGCAAAGGAGAATAAGTATATATTTGTAGCTTTTGGTATATTAATCTTCTTATTTACCATTTCTGGTTCTCTATACTTGTTCTTATGGATTTTAGTTGACATGTGGAATTATTTCCTTGGCCCAAACTGCTTTTCTTCCACCCACTTCCTTTATGCTGTTACAGGCAAATCATATATTACATTTCTATATGTGATAGGCCTAATGATACATTATGTACATATTGTTTTATAATATTGATTTTAAAGCATTTAAACAAAAATATGAGACTAAATAACATTTATATTGTCTTTTATAATTGCATGATTACCTTAACCAATGTTTTTTGGTTTTTGTTGTTATTTTGTGTATGTGTATTAAAGTTACTATCTGAGGTCACTTGTTTTCAGCCTGAAGAACTTTTAGTATTTTTTGCAAGGCTGGTGTGCTAGCCACAAAATTTCTATTTTTGTTTATCTGGGAATGCTTTTATTTTGCCTTCATTTTTGAAAGTTAGTTTTTATGGGTATAAGATTCTTGGTTCACAGGTTTTTCTTTCTGTACCTTGTGTTTTCCACTGCCTTCTGGCCTCCATTGTTTCTGATGAGAAGTTAACTTAATATTATTGTGGTTCTTAAATAAGTGTTCGGTTGCTTTTTTCTTGTTTTCAAGATTTTCTCTTTGTCTATGGCTTTCAGCATTTTTACCTTGATGTGTCTGTTTATAGATATCTTTGTGTTTATTTTACTTGGAATTTCTTGAGCTTCTTTGATGTGCAGATTAATATTTTTCAATAAACTTGGAAAATTTTCAGCCACTACTTTTTCAGATATTTTTCTGCTCCCTTTTCTCTAATTTTTCCTTTTTGTACTCTCACTACACATATGTTAGTGCACTTAATGGTGTACCATATTTCCCTGAGGCTCTTTTCATATTTCTTCATTCTTTTTTCTCTTCTTCTGATTGCATAACCTCTATTGATCTATCTTGAAATTCATTCATTCTTTCTTCTGCCAGTTCAGATCTATTGTTGGGCCCTTATAGTGTATTTTTCTTTGCAGTACTTTTCAACTCCAGAAGTTCCTTTTGGTCCTTCTACATAATTTTTCTTTATTGATATTGTCTATTTGATGCAACATTGTTTCATACCTTCCTTTACTTCTATAATTATGATTTTCTTTAGTTCTTTGAACATATTTATAATGGTATTTTGAAGTCTTTGTTACATATGACATCTGGTTACCCTCACAAACAGCTTCTGTTTCTTCTCCTCCTCTTCCCAGTGTATGGGTCATACTTTCCTGTTTCTTTGAATATCTCATATTTTGGAATTGGAACATTTTAGATAATATATTTTATCAACATGGGCACTGGTCCCCCCACCCCACCTCCAGGGCTTGTCATTATTATCTGTTTGCTTACTTATTTAATGTCTGGCTGGATTATTTTAATAGTCTACTCACCTCTACCCTCTGCAGTGCGACCCTCTGATGTTGCTCCTCAGAGGGCTCAGTCTTGAGTATGCCCACAGTCATCTCGGGATGACATTGGTTTTGTCAGGGATCTCTCTCTTTTTTTTTTTTCCTTTTTGTCTCTTTCTTTCTGACTGGTAATGGGATTGCAACCCTCGGTGTCACGCCCGCACCACGCTCAGCCAGTGAGCGGGAACCAGTCTCCACATGGGATCCGAACCCTCGGCAGGAGCGCCGCCGCACTCCCAAGCGGTGCACTCTCCAGTGTGCCACCGGGCCAGCCCTCAGGGCTCTCTTTGACTATCTTTTTCCTTGACTACACTCAACTGTTGTGCTTCTCTAATAGTCAGACGAATGTTCTATTGTTTTCAACAATGCCCTGGTACATAAATTGCTTCTTAGACTAATTCAATCAAATTTGGACTCCTTTAAAGAGATAGTTACCGAGGTCAGTGTTTTAGATTTGTTCTGATCCCAGGAGAGCTCTTCCCAGTTGTCTCCCTATTTCTCTCCAACAAACTAGTTGGCCTACAATTTAGCCTAAATCTCCAGTGGATCTACGAATGTCTTCCTTATTGCCTTTCAGCACAACTTCCACTGTTTTTGAACTTCTCCACTCTCTGTTCCAAATGAAGTCAGCTTCTTTGGGATGCGATTTGGAACTCTGTTCTATGGCCTGCTTCCCGTGGCCCCCCCCCACCCCCCCACATGAAAAATTTCTTAGTTGTGGCTTTGGTGCTTGGGGCAGAGTCAATGGCTTGCTTCTCTCTAGGGGCAGCAGTCTCAGTGTCCTAGACTTGCCTGTCCTGGCACAAATACCCTGCCCCAAGAACTGGGGCAAGGATAATTGGGGCTCCAGTATTCTTAATGGCAATGAATCCAAGGTAGAGCCTCTATTCCATGAGTGGGGGCTGGGCAGAAGAAGGGGGCACATACCTCCCTGTCTCACTCACCTGGAATTTAACCTCAGCAACAGCTAACTGGGGGCAGGGTGTGAAATGCTGTTGTCCTGCTCCTCCTGGGATAATAGTCAGAAGGCTATCATGGGAGCATGGGAAGAGGGAATCCTGTATTCTTGACTGTACCAGTCTAGAGTGGAGTTTCCATCTTACTTAGTTGGGAGGTGAGAGGTTTTGATTCATATACCATGGATTTTTACAGTTCTTATAGAGTTTTAGTAGATTTTCTTGAATAAATGTTTCTTCATTTGCTGTATGCTCATAGAGCCATTTCCAGAGATATTAAATGGTTGTTTTAAAATAATTTTCACCATTTAGCTGGGTAGTTGGGTCCATGGAACTCCTTGTGTTGTTATGGCAGAATTTGAACTCCTCTAGTGATTTCATCCATGAACATAGATTATTATTTTTTTCCATATCCAGATTCTGGCTGTATCAGTTTTCATAATCATCTACCTTAATGTTGTCTTCTGATCAGCACTTATGGAAAAATGCTAAATCAAAGTCCTCTATACATCGATTAGGACTATCAGCAAGTTTTAAAAAATGAAAAAAGGTTAGTTATACTGTGTTTTAAAGCAACTTTCAAAAGTATGAACAATTAGACAATTTTTTATTATAAATGTGCTGTCTCATGCAAGTGTCAAGTGCAACCTATGGTCACACATTGCCCCATGTGAACAGAACTAAACCGAGTTGAATTTTGCTCTGGGCATTTGACAATCATGGGGTAGCAGGTGAGCCAGAAGTCTGCTTTTAGTGCTTGAGGACTAAATCCTATTCACTTCCGAGTTTCTAACATGGCCATCAAGAGTTCAGTTTCCAGGGAGCTATTTTGTGGGTGAGTGCTTTAGTTGTCATCTAGAACAACGTTCTGGCAGACATGGATGCCCCCACACAGGCAGAGTCTCTGTCATTTGGCAGCAATAAACCTCCTCACAAATAATGGATAATGGTACTCATGTCAGTTCCTAATTCTCTGTATTAATATAGCCCAGGAAAAACATTGCAAAACTGAAATCCACATATGAACTCCCAAACTAAATTTAGTTATTAATTGCCCTGGCCCCTCCACTAAATCTTCTTACTTGAGTACACAAACTTGGGTGGACAAGAGACATTACTTTCATTATTTTTCTAAAATCAAATGAAATGTGACTCTAGTGTCCACACTGCCTGAGCTGTGAGAAATACTGCCTCAGGTATGGACAGATCCTTGTGTCTCCCTTCCTTGGGCTGTGTTGGAGCCTGGTTTTTAGATCACATGATTACTGCTGCCTTGTTTTTTAAGTCTAGGTTGCTTCCAGGTCATGTAGCCACTGGGTATCTTTGTTGGGACTTCTGGTGCTATGGCATATGTCTCTCTGTTTCCCCAGGATTTCTCTACCAAAGTCTTCTACAAGGCAGGGGTCAGGGTTCCATTCCAGTGTCAGAGATGCTTTCTATTTCTTTAATTTAGGTGCGTCCATTCCTTGAACTCCCCAATCCCAACACAAAGGGCTTTTCCCTTTCCCCTCCCTTCTAGGACCTAACTTCATGACCTTAATATGTTCAAGGTTTTGAAAACAAAACTTAAAAAGTGTATGTGACCCCTGCTTTCACCTCTGTAAGGGCACCTCCCCCTCTTGCCTGTACAATCTCCCCATCCCCCAAGCAAAGAATACAGAGGGAAAGGGAAAAATACAGTGAAAACAAAACCAAATTAGTTCATCAATAAACAATCTGTCTATGGGACTGTAAGGATGCTTTCTCCTTCCCTTGCCTACTCTCTAATGGAGTGTCTTAGTGAGACAGTTAAAGGAAGAGAGAAAAAAGTAAAGAAGTTTAGGGGACCAAGTTAATTTAACCTGCTAGATGAATGATGGGTTTGTGGTTTACTAATTGTTAGGAAGCTGTATGTGCAGTGGCATGAATATTTGGTAACACATCAGATGTCCTTTCCTTCTTCTCCTCACAACTGTGGTGACAGCACTAACCCCTACATCCCTTCAAAAGTTTGTTTTTTGCATTAAAATACATGATGATTTAAGGCGATTCCCCATAGACCCTATGACTCATCATGAGCCTTCACCAGCTGACTTGATTCCTGCAATTGCACCATCAGAGCTACAAGTCTTTTGGGCTGGCCCGGTGGCGCACTGCTACAGTGTGCTGCTTGGGAGTGTGGTGGCGCTCCCGCCGGGGGTTCGGATCCCCCATACAGACCGGCCGCTCACTGAGGCCGCTCACTGGCTGAGCGAGGTGCGGGCGCAACACCGAGGGTTGCGATCCTGTTGCCGGTCCCGGTCCGGTACGGACATGGTCACGAAAAAAGACAAAAAGGAAAAAAAAAAAAAGAGCTACAAGTCTTTTAAGTGAAAATATCTTAAGAGGGTTGCATTAGTTTCCTAGGGTTGCTGTAACAAACTACCACAAATGTGGTGGCTTCAGACAACAGAAATTCTCTCACAGTTCTGGAGGCTAGAAGTCTGAAATCATGTTATCTGCAGAACGTGCTCCCTTTGAAGGCTCTGCGGGAGACTCTTTTCTGTGCCTTTCTGCAAGCCTCTGATGGTTGCCTGCAATTCTTTGCTTCCTTTGGCTTGTAGCTGTATCACTCTAATCTTGGCCTTTATGGTCACATGGCTGCCTTCTTTGTCTCTCTGTCTTTCCCAAATATCTCTCTCTTTAAGGATACCAATCACTGGATTTAGGGCCCACTCTAATCCCATATAACCTCATCTTAACTTGATTACATCTGCAAAGAACTTATTCCCAAATAAGGTCACATTCAAAGATTCTGGGGGTTAGGACTCAAGCATATCTTTTGGGGGATGCAGTGGGACCCACAAGAAGGGTTAACACTAATTATTGTCAGTTATTTACAGATCAGTATGAGGGAAGCATTTTCAGCAGGCTGTCTTTGACAAGGAATTTTCAGAATCTCAGTGACCTGATGGTGGAGGATGGGGCAGAGAGAAGAGAGTGGACATGTGCTGTTCACCACACATCCATGTTGAGGTTGGGTCCGTTGTGGCCCTGCGATTTTCTGCCACTTTGACCATAACAAGGAAGAGGACTCTGAGAAGGCAGAGGAGCTGCAGATGGACAGAGAAATAGGAATTAAGTGACTTGGGTGAAATTCCAGATGAGTACAGAGGTAAAGAAATCTTGGTACGATGACTCATGATTTGAGTAAAATGCCTTACTCTAAGTTGAATAGTTTTGAGAAGTGATTGAAATCTTACATTCCTAAGTTTTAAAATTTTGCCTCATCGTTTCTTCATCTTTGATTGTTCTGTGATTGAGCTACTAAAAGTTTAACTTTTGGTTTCCTTTAATGGGATTTGTTTTATAATTCTAAAGAATCACTGGGTTTTTAGTCTTTCCCAATTGTATCATAATTATTTGAAGATTAGAGGAACTGTCAAAACAAAGTATCAAAGACAAAACTAAGTCTGAGGCAAAATTAACGAAGGCTGTTTATTCATCAGCTTGCAGCAAGGACACCCTTGTGCAGGTCACTTTCATTTTATCAGGGGTTAAAGAGTAAAGTCAGTTTTTAGGGTAACGTGAGGAAATACTGAGACAGTCTCTGATTGGCAAGTATTCTATTAAGGTGAGATTTTTCTGGAAGGGAGGGACACTTTCTAATGGTCTTTTGGAACATTTGGCTGTCCCTGGTTGGTTGTAAGGGGGCAGACAAGTAGTTTGGGAACATTTCACAAAAGGAAAGATTGTTTAGTGTTGGGCTGCTGGAGGGTTTTCTAGGGCTAGCCATATTCTAGTAAAAGTGAGGCTTATGGGGTGCTTTTTTTGTAGTTAAATTGTCATTGTGGAGCTGGCTGGTTAGTTCATTTGGTTAGAGCTTGGTGTTGACAACACTAAGGTCAAGGGTTCGGATCCCTGTACCTGCCAGCTTTCCCCGCACACCCGCTGGCGGGCTGGATCTCAGATCCTTCTAACCCTTCCTCTGCAGACCGTGAGTCAGGTAATTGAAATAAGAGTCTCGCAGCTTTATGCAGGGCAGACATACTTTATTCTTCAGATGCGAGCTTCACAGACATGATTTATCCTCAGACATGAGCTCTGCCCCCACTCTGCTGTCCCTCCACACTGGGTTGACCCTCTGTGCTCTGTCAACCAGCAGTTCAAATCAGTTACCTCTTTTTACTCTTAGTACACAATAGCAGCCATAAGCCGAGTGTTACATAATTACAACAATCATGCTGAATCAGTAAATGGGCACACATGTGCAGTTACACTACCTTTATAACTTGTTTCTAGTGAATGTGCTGAATCTTGCTCATTTGCAACAGATGTGAGGCAAGTGAGCCTGACCAAACTTTTCCTACTTTCCTTACCCTCCCCCCCCCCCCCCCCAAAAAAAAAAAAAAAAAAAAAAAGATTGTCATTGAGGTCCTTATTGGGGAGGGGAAAGCTACCACGGCAGACAGTTTTCCCAAAGTAGTGAGAGTTATAAATAATACATCCTATTGCAATTGGATGTAAATGGTAAAAAAGAAAGACAACTATACTAAATGTCAGTTTGAAACAAAGCTGAATTTATTCGCCTGCCCAGCAACACTCAAGTACTAGTTCAGCATGACTCTTAGCAGAAATAACGATCTGGACATAGAGGGAAAAAGGAGAAAGTACATCAAATGAAGCAAGATTCTGAGTTCAGGGCTCCGGCTGGCTCATAAAGCAGAGTGGCTCATAAACTCTTCTGTGCCAGCAGCCACTTTTAGTTGTTTCATCACCAAGTGCCAGAAAGCTGAGTTTCAAACAAGTCCAAGATAGGGTGTGTTCAATTCTAGTCGGTCTGGGTTCATTCAGCAGAATGCTCATATGCACACGCAAGCAGCCCAGCAAGCATTTTCTTTAACAGGGAAAACTTAGCATATTAACATTAAAGAAAATTGGAGCCAAGAAAGTATTCATAATCTTATAACCTTACCTCCTATACAGTGTTTTATTTTGGGGTATTGCTTATAAATTTTTGTCCAATGAACATATATTTGATATTTATAAACATATGGTATATAATATTTTGTATTTCTGACTTGCTTTTCAACTTGATAATATCCTAAAATTTTTTTCCATGCTATTACATGGTATTTAATTAATTTATTCATATCTCCCTTTTTAAATTTTAATTTTTGTAAGTTTTATTAATTCCACAATGATTTTCTCTGCAACAAATGAAATACACAAACTGAAAACTTAAAAAACATTTCCTGTGAACCTAAAGTTCAAAGTCATAAGCTCCCAATCTATTTACCCACACATGCCAGGGCTTCTCAGTGAATTCTCAGGGGACTGCAGGGTATTTTAAATTTGCCCTGTGCAGGAAACACAACGAGAACTACCATGTGGAAGTAGTTCACAGATTCAACCTGACATTGCTCTACATTCCTTTGATGGCATATTTTTGGGTTTTTTTTTTTTTTTTTTTTTTTGCTCTCTTTTAAAAAACATTTTATTATTATTATTTTATTTTTTATTATACATACACGTGGGGTACAACGTTGATTTTTCAGTAATTGTGTAGAATGTGTGGTCGTTAGATCAGTATAGTTAGCTTATTCGTCATTACAATACACAATCATTCTTTGTGTCCCTTACCAATTCCTCATTAGCCTCCGTCCCTCCCCCCTCCTCTCCCCTTTTCCACCTCTAGTTTTCTAGAAGTTCAACGTATTACTGTGATTGCAGTTTCTTTCTTTTTCTCTCTCTTTATTGTTCATTGGTTTATTTATGGTTTCAGCTCCCAGTTATGAGTGAGAACATGTGGTATTTCTCTTTCTGTACCTGGGTTTTTTCACTTAGAATAATTTCCTCCACAGTCATCCATGTTGCTGCAAATGGTAGAATTTCATTCTCTTTTATGGCTGAGTAGTATTCCATTGCGGGGAAAATAAGATAATTTAGTCAGGCTCCCTCAACATTTCTTGTAAACAAGTTGTGTGTGGGTGGAGTTAGTGTGCATGTGCACCCATGTTCTACAGTTTGTGAAGCAGGCTGGCGGCAGAGAGCTTGCATCTAACAATAGATCATGTTTACTCTGCTGGCAATTTTACTTTGGAACTTGCTGGTAGCAGTTGACTTTCTGAGTTTCTCTGTGTGGGCTGCTTAGCTCTTAGATGTGTGTGTGCTGAATAAAGACTATTCCTACTTCAACCAAGGCTCCAAGGACCTTTTTGCCAGTTACCTAGCTCATAGACCTGTGTGTGAAGGGTTTGTGAATGGGCTCGAGGGGTCTGTGAGCTCTAGACCCTAGCCTTAGCTACATAATTGGCGTCATTGGCAGGATTACACCACATCCATTGTGTGTACATACATACCACAATTTCCTTATCCAGTTATCCATCAGTGGACATTTAGGTTGGTTCCATCACCTGGCTATTGTAAATAGAACTGCAATAAACATGGGAGTGCAGATATGCCTTCGACTTGATGTTTTACAATCCTCCGGATACATCCCCTGGAGTGGGATTGCTGGATCATATGGAAGTTCTATCTGTACTTATTTAAGGAACCTCCATACTGTTCTCCATGATGGCTGTACTAATTTACAGTCCCACCAACAGTGCAGGAGAGTTCCTCTCTCTCCACATCCTCTCCAGCATTTGTTATTCTCTGTCTTTTTTATAATAGGCAGTCTGATTGGGGTGAGGCAATATCTCAAAGTGGTTTTGATTTACATTTCCCTGATGATTCGTGGTGTTGAGCATTTTTTCATATATCCATTGGCCATTTGTGTGTCTTCCTTTGAGAAAGGTCTATTCAGTTCCTTTGCCCATTTTTTAATTGGATTATTTGTTTTTTTGCTGTAAAGTTGTCTGAGCTCTTTGTGTATTCTGGATATTAATCCCGTGTCAGATGCATATTTTGCAAATATTTTCTCCCCGTCTGTAGGTGGTCTTTTCATTCTATTGATTGTTTCCTTTGTTGTGTAGAAGCTTTTTAGTTTGATATAACCCCATTTGTTTATTTTTCTTTTGTTGCCTGTGCTTGTGGGGTGTTATTTATAAAGTCATTGCCCCATCCTAAATCCTAGAGCATTTCTCCTACATTTTCTTCCAGGAGTTTTAAAGCTTCAGGCCTTATATTTAGGTCTCTAATCCATTTTGAGTTGATTTTGGTATGTGGTGAAAGGTACAGATCAAGTTTCATTCTTCTACAAATGGATGTCCAGTTTTCCCAGCACCATTTACTGAAGAGGCAGTCTTTTCCCCAATGTATGTTCTTGGTGCCTTTGTCAAAGATCAGTTGGCTGTAAATATGTGGGTTGATTTCTGTCATATCTCCCATTTTTGAACATTTGGTGTTTCCAATTACCTGTTTTTATTTTTTAAAAGTTTTATTTATTTTTAAATTACTTGCTTTTTATAAACAGTCATGTGCTGCATAACAACATTTCGGTGAGTGACCGATCAAGCATATGATGGTGGTCCTGTAAGATTATAATACTGTATTTTCACTGTACCTTTTCTATGGTTAGATACGTTTAGATACACAAATGCTTTCCATTGTGTATAATTGCCTGCAATATTCAGTACAACAACATGCTGTACAGGTTTGCAGCCTAGAAGCCATAGGCTATACCATACAGCCTAGGTGTGCAGTAGGCTGTGCCATCTAGGTTTATGTAAGTGCACTCTATGATGTTCATCCAGTGACGATGTCACTCATGACACATTTTTCAGAATGTATCCCAGTTATTAAGCAACACATGACTGTATAGAGGGTATTAGTGAACATATTTGCTAATCCAAGGATTTTTTTCTTTTTTTGAATTATTTCCTTAAGATTAGTTCCTCCAAAGTGAGCATTCTATGTCAAAGGGAAGGGATATCTTCCTAGTCTTAATATGAGGGGCCAAAATTTTTCCAATTTCCAGTGGGTATTCCCCTCACTCCCACCCCATCCTAGAGCAGTAGATGTGTACCAGTTCTACCCCAACTTTGCCAACATGCAATGTTCTCGCCATTGAAAAATCTTGTTAATTTGATATAAGCATAAAATGACACCTCTAGATTATTTTAAATTGCATTTTCTTATTTGGGAGGATAGGCCTTTTCTCATATCTTTATTTCCTGACATTAATTACTTCTTTATGTCCTTTGCTCATTTGGTGTATTTGACTTTGGACCAAACTAACACACTGCACACCCCTCCACCTATCCCAATGAGGACAATGAAAAGGAATGCTCTTTTGTTCTTTCCCTTCTGCACAGGGTGGCTGCTCACAGCAAAAGCAGTCTTTATTTTTAAAACTATCCTTTTGCAGTTCAGCCCCTGCAGTATAAATAAGAGTTCTTCATTAAGCCTGTTCTTGATGAAAAGACAGATTTCTGCTATCAAAGGAGCTTTCCAAGAATAATGCAAATGTCTTTAGCTTCTGATTTTTTTTGCAGCCAGATTAAATGGTAGATTTTAACATCTATGATCTGTTTAATCAAGATGTGTGCCTTTTAGCAATAGTGTTCCTATACAAAAGTGTTCCTCTGGAATTTTCTTTGATTTGCCACCAATTGCAACTAATTGATCTTTTTGGGAATTTTAACTAATTCCCTTTGTGACTCTACACAATGCTCCTTCCCTACCCTGTGGTTGAAACCATCGACATACTTTCTTCATTGGAAGGGATATGTGAGTGATTAACCACAGACACTTTTCACAGATATTTTTACTTTTCTGCAGACTCTTTGTTTTAGTCGTTCTCGATGATGGCTGTACTGATAATTTGGTATTTCCAGTGTAAGAGGAGTGAATGTGTGTGGAGTTTTGTCCATTCAGCCCTATTTTGTGATTTCATACCATTATTTTACCATCCCTAGAGCCTGTCCCAAAGTCAATACATGATTTCACTATCTGGCAAACTTTTCCTGTAAAAGACCAGATAGTAAATATTTTCCATTCTGCCAGTTACATAAGGTCTCTGTCTCTGCACCTTCCCCGTCTCCAGCCCCTCCCTCTCCCCCCACCCCCGCT
>NW_007726216.1:0-2610 GCF_000696425.1 Galeopterus variegatus | reverse complement strand
CCCCCCACCCCCCCCCTCCTCCTTCTTCTTCCTCCTCTTCCTCTTCCACCTCCTCCTTTTGAAAATGTAAAAACCATTCTTAGGTCTAGGTCTTACAAAAACAGGCTGTGGTTGGATTTGGATTTGGCATGTGACCTGTAGTTGGCCATCTTTGATCTAGAAGAATCAGAAAAAAAATTAAGATTTTTATTTAGTTTTTCTTGGTGAGTTAAGTAATGCACGAATAGGATTAGTTAGCTAGTTTTTTTCTTTTTAAACAATAACGAAAAAGCATATCCATGGCAGTGAGGACGGGCACCATCTAAATGGCTAATATTATTGATCTCAACACAGCCATTTTTGAATAGTTGGTGGTATTCTCTCAAAAGAAAACAAAAAAGAAAAAGAAAACAAAGCTGCCAGACAATATTTGGAGCTTGGGTTTATTTTCTGAATCTCTGCAAGAAGGTCTTGTGATGAGAACTAAAATGATTACATTTCCTGATGGTACATTGGGAAAACTAGTGGTGATGACTGCAAAAATGTACTTAGAGTTTAATTAAAGCATTGTCACTGAGGGGGCTTCCAACTACTACATTGTTTTCCTGCTTAGATTTGTGTCACCAGTGTGCTAATAGGTTGTGGTTTACACTGACCAGTAGCACTTACTTCACAAGTACGTAGATGAAGATCAACTGTGGCACTGGAATTTTACCTTATACAATATTTTTCAATAGGTCACATAATGGACCATCTCCATTAATTTTTTTTATAATACTATATTTGAATTTTTTAAAGTAACTTCTTCCTTATCCAGCAACTCTACTCTGACATAACACAGGCAAGATGCTGAAAGTTATCAACTCCCCTCCCCCCAAAACAAAACAAAACAAAACCCTACCTATGTAGTCTGTATTAGTGTGCTCAGGCTGCCATAACAGAACACCAAAGACAGTTTGGTTTAAATAACGGAAATTAATTTTTTTACAGTTCTAGAGGCTGGAAGTTCAAGATCAAAGTGCCAGCAAGGTTGGTTTCTGGTGAGGCCTCTCTTCCTATCTTGTAGATAGCTGCCTTCTTGCTATATCCTCACATGGCATTTCCTCTGTATATGTGGAGAGAAAGCTCTCTGGTGTCTCTCCCTCTCATAAGAACACCAAACCTATCAGATTAGGGCCACCCTTATGACCTCATTTACCCTTTATTACCTCCTTATATGCCCTGTCTCCAACTATAGTCGCATTGGGAGTTAGGACTTCAACACAGGAATTTGTGTGTGTGTGTGTGGGGGGGGACATAATTCAGTCCATAACACAGTCAAAACAGATACTACAAAGTTCATTACAACCTTCCTTGGTCTCTCACTCAGAATCTGTTTACTTTTAATTCTAAGAAATTTTTATTCCATTTTGAAGCCCACACAAAGTTTGTAACAGCAAATTAGAGTAAAGGAGAGGAACTGCCATAAGGAGACATACTGACTAACCACAGGCAGGAAGGGACAATTGGACACTGGACAAGAGAAAAAAGATTCAAGCATCAATTAGCACAGTAGTTTGGGGCCATGGGAAGCACAGGCAAATGGCCTTTGTGATTTTGAAAGAACCTGAAGGCATCACCCACCAGAACTGCCCAGTGATGCATGTGCATAATGAATAATCAGTAAGACAATAATCAATAAGAAAAGTTTCCTTGTTTAAGGAGGAAAGAATGTAACATAGTTTAGACAGGATAGTTTAGCACAGCAAGTGCTTAGAATAGCAGAGTCTTAACTCTCCTGGAGAGGTCCTGGCCCATCTCTAGGGTCTTTTCCTCCTGGGAAGCAGGGTTTAGGGCCCATGCTACCAGGCCCTCTGCTGTCCCTGCTCTTCCCTCTGTCTTTTTACCTCTACCTAGAGGAATCTTGCTCTAGTCTGGGGCCTGGAATCTTTCTTCTTTCATTTTTTTCCACTCAACTCTTGTTCTGCATTCCAGAGGCTCTCTGTTCTCCTAGGTCCTAGGGGATTAGGCTTTTGTAAACTGAAGCCAGAAAACTTGAAGTCTCTTTCAGCTTTCAGCACAGCCCCTCTCCCTACACCTCCTCCAGGCAGGGAATTTCAAGCTGACTCTGGGCTTGAATGGGAAGGGGGTGGACAAGCCCTAGAAAACAACACATGCGTTGTCTTTCAGACTCCTCACAACAACCCCTTGAGGTAGATACTGTCATCATCTTCATTTTCCGGAATAGAAAACTTAGACACAGAAGTGTTAAGTTGCCAAGATCAAACAGGTAGTAAGTGGCGAGGTGGTAGAGCCAGGATTCGAACTCAGTTTTGTCTGCTCCTGTGCTTGTAATCCTCTTTGTTCATTCTCAGAAGGAAGAGCTTCCTAACTGATGTGACGAACTTTGATGGCATGAACTCTGCATTAATTTCCCTACTTAACAGGTACTCGGTGCTTCTGCAGTCCTACTTTATGAGGTCTCATATTTTCCAGCAGCAAATCTGGGGCATGAAAATGACTTTCCTGAAAAATAAGGCCTGGCGCCCACTGGCCGGGTTCCATCATGGCGTCAATGCAGTTGTCTCTTACTCTGCTCCTTGAGTGAAGAAAATCCGCCGGCATCGCCTGAGCCCCGCTCCCGAGAAGGGC
>NW_007726215.1:1103876-1104403 GCF_000696425.1 Galeopterus variegatus | reverse complement strand
AAAACTAAGTCTCTAATCTCTAAGTCAAACTAATTTTTTAACTTTCTCACCTCTTTTGCTATTCCCAGTCCCTGAGGAGCCAATAGTGTTTATGAAGACTCCCCAACTTAGAAGGGGAAATGGAAGCAGAAGAGGACATAATGCTTGTGTGTTTTGTGGAAACTTATTTCCAGTGATCCATCAGGGTGAGCATATGACATTAATTTCACCCTTGGCACAAAGATCAAATGATGTTGCCAATGTCGTCATTCTGTTTATAACAATATTTGTGATGACTTGAACATTGCCTTCCTCCAATTGGCTTGAGAACAAGCATTATTTTTTGGTGCTTGGTTTTATAAAGCTGGGATACATCCTGTCTCAAAAAGAATGTGCAGGAAGGAGGATAGTTTTGGTGGCATCAATCAAAACTGTTGATTTTCCAAATGATTGCTTTGGGGGAAGCACTTTAATGCCTAAACCCTTCTTGTCTAAATATTCTAAAATTCTCCTGCCTGAAAACCTGAGCAAAAGGAGGGATGGGGCCA
>NW_007726215.1:1086693-1101848 GCF_000696425.1 Galeopterus variegatus | reverse complement strand
AAATTTATTTTCACAGCAATATTCACCCAACAAATACTTCCTAAATACTTCCCGTGTATAACTAACTGCTAACCTCCCTGATTTTCACATTGTGTATGGGAGACTTAGGGACACAATTACATGTCAGTGTAAATATCAACATGCTATTGGAATCCAGGAACAGAGAGATGATTTCCAGCTAAAGATTACAGAAAAATGCAGGTAAGCCGAGTTTGTGGAGATGGTGGCTTTATACCTGTCCCAGAACAATGGGTACAATTTCAATGCCAGGAATAGAAACAGGGTTTTCCAGGTTCTATATAAGATGGTTCAGCAGCCTCAACAGCTAAGGCTGTTGGATGCAGTGTGAAATTTCCTGCAANCCCCGATTATTTTATTACTACCTATCATCTTATCTTTCCCTAATTGTTGGACACTGTCAAATGTCCTGCCCCTCTTGTAAATTATTTTCTTGACTTCACAGCATCCCACATGTATTTGTATTCGATCCATTTCCAGACCTCACAAAATAGTAAGATTGTAAGTTGCTCTCAGAGTGTTGAGAACAATTTATTTATTTGGCATGCTGCTTATCACATCAATATGCAAATGTGATTGCTTAATAAATACCACTTATTGATGTTGACTTCATCTGCAACTTTCTTTGCAACTTAAAAATTAGGTTCAAAATTATTCTAAGTTGCAAATTTATTTTCACAGCAATATTCACCCAACAAATACTTCCTAAATACTTCCCGTGTATAANGTGTCTTCTGGAGGCTTTACTGGGGGAGGATATGCTTCTAAGTCACTGACATTGTGGCTGGCAGGATTCAGTTCTTCTCAAGCTGTTGGACTGAGGGCCTCAGTTCCTGATTGGCCATTGGCTTACAGCCTCCCTCGGTTCCTTGCCATGTGTGCCCTCTCATAGGGTAGCTCCCAACATGGCAGCTGGCTTGTTTCAGAGTGAGAGAGGGGGGGGGGATAAGCAAGATTTACATCACAGTCTTTATGTAATCTGATCTTAGTAGTGACATTCCATTCCTTGTGTCATACTATGGTCGCCAGAAATGAGTTACCAGGTCCAAACCGCACTCAAAGGGAGTGGATCGCACAAGGCATGAATACCAAGAGGCAGCATCACCAGGGCCATCTCACAGGCTGCCTGCCAGAGTATGCTTTGAAGGTGGTAGAATTTAAACTGCTGGAAATGCAAAGAGTTGCAGAGTGCAAAGGATTCAGTTCTTCTCAAGCTGTTGGACTGAGGGCCTCAGTTCCTGATTGGCCATTGGCTTCCAGCCTCCCTCGGTTCCTTGCCATGTGTGCCCTCTCATAGGGTAGCTCCCAACATGGCAGCTGGCTTGTTTCAGAGTGAGAGAGAGAGGGGGGGGGGATAAGCAAGATTTACATCACAGTCTTTATGTAATCTGATCTTAGTATTGACATTCCATTCCTTGTGTCATACTATGGTCGCCAGAAATGAGTTACCAGGTCCAAACCACACTCAAAGGGAGTGGATCGCACAAGGCATGAATACCAAGAGGCAGCATCACCAGGGCCATCTCACAGGCTGCCTGCCAGAGTATGCTTTGAAGGTGGTAGAATTTAAACTGCTGGAAATGCAAAGAGTTGCAGAGTGCAGGTTTCCGGAAGAGTAGGAGCACATATGCAGAGGTGAGGAAACAGAGGTTTGCTTGAGAAGAGCAAGTAGTTCCAGCTTGGTGGAAACATGAAGGCATGCTAAATATTAGAAAACTAGTCTTTGAAGTAGGTCAGGATTAAATAATGTCATGCTGACAAGTTAGAGTTTTATTACTTTAGATTTGGGGAACTGTTTTTTGTGGGGATTTTTTTTTTAACAGAATAGTAACAAGATCAGAAATGTGCTTCAAGAAAAGGAACCTGAAAAGTCCTCTGAAAGGTGGGCTGAAGAATGAGACTTTGTGGAGGCAAAGAATCCTTGAAGGGAGCGATCTAGAAAGACAAAGACCAATTAGTCCCTCCATAAGGACCCAAACTGGAGCAGCAGCAATGGGAGGCGAAAGGAGGGGCCTGCTGAAATAGCATACTTTATGCCTTTCTGCGTGTTCCTATAAATGAAATTTCTTCAACTTCTGATTCTCAAAATACCTAATATTATATGGATTTTCAAAGCTTTTTCAGTTTCTATTATTCTTTCCCCTAACACTTTCATGCCCTGCTTCAGGGCAACTGTTACCTATTGAATGTCATGCTAGCAAAAACATTTGATCTGAACCTTGCCCATTTTTGCCCCTGCTGCCTCAAAGCAGGAAACAGATGACCTGTCTTTGATCACGCTTTTTTTCCTAAAATGAAAACATCCTCCAATATGTGATTCTTATAAAAGGTGAGTTAAAATTCTGAGATAAACCACATTTAAGCCCAGGGACTCAGTTAAAGTTAATGAAAACATATTGGGATGAGAGAAACTGTTGCAAGGTTTGGTGGATATTTAATTCTTTTGCAAACATCAGAAAACCTGTCTAGCCTCACTATAGACAAAAGCTGGAATCAGTGCTCAATTAGTAGCAGTTTCTCAGTATTTTGTCTAATTACCTAATAAAGAAAAAGAGAACCCGGGTATATAAATTTGCTCCATTATGGAAGCAACCTTCAGTGAGTAAGCCAGTCAGCTTTATTATTCAAATCATCAATGTGATGCTTGTAAGATGAAACAAAGGCAGCTCTTTAAAGATAAATATTACAATACGGCTACTTTTCACATATGTCTCCACACACACAAATTGTGAACCATTAGCTGCAGCATAAATAAGAGACAACCAAGTGATAATTCAAACAGAAGAAAAATAGACACAGCCCAAAACAGAACGGATTATCCAGTTACCACTCTGACATTATTGCTGCTTTTAGGGAACAGCTGACTTTAGTCATCAGTTTCCATCATCTGTTCTATTTTCTTTTGCAGACTTTTGCTATGGAACTTTTCACAAAAGATGCTGGGTAAAAATCAGAAATAGATAAAAGTCTAGAAAACAATCCCTCAAATAAGCTCTCTCTCTCTCTGCCTTTAATTGCAAGAGCAAATGCAGTTTTTAGGAGGGTCCTCCTCTGACAGATCATTCAGCAGCAGAGAGGTGGGAATCTCAGGCATCAACAAGGTCACTGCCAGCTTCACCCCAGCCTGAGTCTCCTGGAGTGCTGCAGGCTCAGAGCAAAAGGATGAAGGCCCAGAAACAGCTTAAGAGATAAGCTGCTAGGACTGAAGTCAGGGTCAGGGCTTCTGGAAATGTAAAAGCAGACACATATCACTAGAAGTACTATGGTTAGCAGGACTCACATGTGTTTTTGTATTGGTGTCCTTACACTTGGACACATTTTTTTTCTCCCAAACACAAAGAACAAGTTATACACATTCCAGCAGCATTTTGCAGCCAGATTTGCCTGATCTGAACAAATACCTTCTACAGAACCCCTCTCACTTTGCAGACTCCTGGATTCTACCTCTGATACCCATCTCACTCTGATTCTCCATGATTCACACCAAAAGACCCCACCTATTCCAGACATCACAACGAACATGTGGACATCAGACGTCCACTTCCAGTAGCAGCTGGTAGAAGACCTTCTTCTTAATTGCAAATAGCATGTGACTTCCCAAATCCTTGAGATCTACTGTGTAGCAAGCCTCTGCTCTCTTTATACCACCATTTTTAGATATCCTCCTTCTTCTATTTACAAATGCCTCCCTAACCACATTCCAACTCACATTATGCTGAGTGACAATAATACCACAAAAATGACAGTCTCTGAAACTGCAATATCTTTTCTTACTCTCACAACTCATCAAGGAGCTATCTAGTGATGGTGAAAGTCATCCTGCTTAATAATTCTATTTTATCTCCAAATGCTCAAATAGCATTATTTAAGCAATTATACTCACAAATTACCTGACAATAGAGTGTCTTGTTTTCATTGTTTTCATTCAAACCAACCTAATGAACATTGCAAACCACTGGGAATGATTTTCTTTTTTTTTTTTTTTTTTTTTTTTTTTTTTTTTTTTTCCCACACATTCCTGTCATGGAAAACCCTGATGGTGCAGGCTGTCCTGCTGCTGCTGTCTCCTCTTGCTCCATGTTGCAGATACTCTGGCTATTTCTCACTCAGAATTCTCACCTAGAGAGAGGAGGAACCAGTCCCTATGTTTGCATAACTCCAAGCAAACTCCATGAGATATATGTGAAGCTCTCCAAAGAACTTTCTGACCCTCCTGTACTCTGCTGTCTGTACCAGTATAGGCCCAATGAACTCCTATGGCTCAGTAAGCTTTCATCAGTAGAGATAGATGCCAGTCTTCCTTTTTTGATAGACACGCCCAATACCTGTGAGTAATTTTCTTATAGTCCTCATCAGTAAGCTTTGAATCCCCGAATCAGCTTGAAGCCAACTGTACCTCTGGACTTTTTGGTTATGAGAGTGAATAGATTCCATTCTCTATCACTTGCAGGAAGAGTTTTACTAATGTGTGTCTCAAGGGGACTACATAAAAAGTTACCTTACATTGAATAAGTTTCTGTGACCACTTCATCACTCCCGCCACTCCTACTGACTATAGTATGATTACCGTGCATGGTATGCATTTAGTATACATGCACATTATAATGTACTTGTGAAAAGTTTTTACACTGAAGCATTCTTTTCTCACTGAAATACCTGAAAATACCTGACTTACATGAATTTAATCTCAAAGTCATATCCATGTAGCATTATTACCCTTATTCTATGAAGGGGTGGGGAAGGACCAGAGAACAAAAATCTATTCATATACATATTTTTCTGAATTATACACTTTAATAAAATAATCTTACATACCGGGATACAGTAATGCCTTTTTAAAAATATCCTTAAATTTACAAGTGAGAGCCGTAACTAAAATATTCAAATACCACAATTGTTTTTGAGAGTCAATTTATCTGGATAATCTGAGACACATTAGCATTTTAATCTGATACTGATTTTATGGATATGACTGGAAAGTCACTCATGATACAAATTAATCCTTTGTATCTTGCAAGACAAAATTATATACGACCAGTCATTTTAAAGTTATGTGGATCCAAATTAAGTCAGATAAAATAATATACAATAAACTAGAATTGTTATTATGTGAAATAAAATCTAAAATGTTAAAATAGCCAGTATTTCTCCCAGAAGGCTAGATATATCATCAAATTGCTGCCCCAAATGTACAAATTTATTTAAATGTACTATTGTTTCTTACTCATACCAAACACTCTAATTTTCACAGGTTTCTTATCACCACCTCTAATCATGAAAATTGCCCTGCCCGGTAATATTTAGGTAACATTAAATTTAATTTTCACACATCTACTAGAGTTACACTAACAGATTTTTTTTTCCAATTTGGTTTCCATTCCTTAAAAAGGATGTATTAGAGACAGTAGCTTTCAAATTAAAAATACAATTTTACCAAAGAACAAACTGATTTATTATGAATAATTTAAAACAATTTTAATAAAGCCTGACACACTCGTATAACTTCGTATAATGTATGCTATACGAAGTTATTACATATATCTCTAATCCTCAGAAGATGGTATTATTGTCCCTAACTTTACAGATGAGGAAGTTGAGTCTCAGGGAGCTAGTAGAGAGAAGTGTGTGTTTCAGACCCACCTTTGTGTGATACCAAAGCTCTATTCCACACTGCCTGTATGAAGAACACTTTTTAAAAACATCAAGACAAAAAGCTTTAAAGAAAAGGAAATAGGATGGTGCCAGAGATTGTGTTTCCCTGCACTTACCTACAGAGAACTTCAAAATTCACTGTAGTTTTTCTCGTATCTTTTGCCAACTTTATCTCGATTGAATTCTGGTCAGAAAACAGGTGAGAACATGAGCACAGACATAAACATACACACTCTAACACATATCTCTAATAATAAATTTGCAGAAGTAATAAATAACTGGATAAACATTTGGTGAGATAGCAGCAGCATCAAAACTTTGAGTTTTGAGTACATACAAAGTACTAGTTAATGTGCTTGCTATCCGGCAATTAAAAATAGATATAGACACTGCAATGTAAAACTGGTAACACGGGCATGGACACACAAAAAAAGGACATACAGACACATATACAACTTTATCTTAGTAAACACTAATTTTAAAGAACGTGGAAAGAATCACAGGACACAAAAAATTTGTTTTATTAGTGATGAATATAGCATGAATTATGGATGCTGTATATTTAAACTTTGTTGAGCCTATTTTAAGACAAAACAAAACAAACAAAAAAAACCGCCTCACATTCTTTCTGGATATGTGGGAAAAATTTGGAGGGAGAGGTGTAACTTTCAAGAGTCATGGATGCTGTATATTTAAACTTTGTTGAGCCTATTTTAAGACAAAACAAAACAAACAAAAAAAACTGCCTCACATTCTTTCTGGATATGTGGGAAAAATTTGGAGGGAGAGGTGTAACTTTCAAGAGTTCTTTAAATAATGGGAGAGGTGCACTGTGAAAAGGGAGGCAGGTGGGAAAGAGGGAAGGAAACAGGTGGTTAGGGAGAAATTGGTAAAGGGCTACAAAAAATGTTTATACTGTGTAATATAAAATAAAATTTTTTTAAAATATTTAAAAAATTTTTTTAAAAGAAAAAGAAAATGCAGTCTGAATGAAGATGCAGGAGTTAGAGTGTGTTGAACGGAGTGGGTGGCGAGGAAGTCTGCCTGTTAAGAAGTGGAGGAGGCATTTATTACAAGTGAAAGATATGTCAAAATTACCCTTTTTAAATAGATGAATTAATGTTTCAACTCATAAAGGATCCAATGTACTGAGAATTATTGAGTCCCTTATGGAGAGCCAATAGTGATTACAGCTTAGAGAGCTGTCGTTCTATAGCCTGCTACGTATATGCCATATGTGTTTATCTTTTTCACTAGCTTACTTACATGCGATGATACTACAGCAGCTTTCAAGATGAACATTTGACAAGCCACCTCACCGCCGACTGACACCTCCATCTCAGCTGGCCTGATATATATAAAAAGAAACTGAATGTTTATCCGTGCGCTTTCCGGATTTGACATATGTGCTATATAAGAGTCACAGAAGGAAACTTCAGAAAAGAAATTAAGGAATGCACTTGTCAGTTTATTAATCAAAGTTTACCTGCTTCCCATTACACAGAGACAAATTAAGCTGGCTACCATGGTACTTCGAAAACATCTGCTAATAAAGTCAGAAGTAATGATAAGCAAACGAGTTTTCTTTGTGGTTGATTTTCATCCAGCTGCATTTAATTATAATAGTGCTATCAAAGAAAGCTCCCCATTAGCTACTAATTCAGAATGACTTCAGAAGAAACTCCCAAAGCCTCCAGTGATATCCCTCCAACTCCAACAATTTCCTAATCTCTGCCAATGTTTGTGAAGAGCCATATTAAAGAAGTTTGGTTATCAGCCCTGGCTGTTATTGACTGCCAAAGTAGTATTCGGTGTTTTTCCCCCAAGACTACCTTTGTTATAACGGGACCAATTAAACTTTAAAAATGACAAAATTTATAACATCAATATTTATGTTCCAACTTTAGAATTAGATAATGAACTGCCTCAAAAAAGCAAGGCAAGTCTTATTTAAATGCATATTGCAAGTAAGTGCAATGCCAGTCATGTTATTCATCAGTTTACAGTCAACACAGCTAAAAAAAAAAAAAAAGTGACATTTGTTTTTCAAAATCAGGTTGAAATGGTCTTCAAATAAATGTCCAAAGCCTCTCAGAACACGACTTTTACCAGCTTGATAAAAAAAATCACCATCAAACCTTGCTTATTGATCAGCACTTGTTCTTACAAATTCCCAGGTACATATTCTCTCTTTGAAAGCCTCAACACCTCAATAAAGCTGTATAGTTCCTTGCTTTCTCATGCTTTCTTGAGTACAAATATTAATGATTCCTCACCCAAATGTGGCTTCTGCTTGGCCAGGAAGCAAACACAAGATTAAAAGCTTGCATGTGCAAGCAAATGCACAGCTGTATGTGTACCTTTGCTGACCCAGCCTGGGAGCACACTGCACCTTTTTTGCTTGTCTTGGGGTGAGCTGATGAAATGCACACATTTCCCCTCAGCCCTAGCTGAGGTAAAGATGGATGACCTGGGAAAGTATCCATGTCCATTTGGCACTAATCTCTGTAACAAAGCAACAAGCCACAAGTAGAGAAGTTTCACGAAGAAAATAAGTGCAGAGTAACCCAGACTGATAATGGTAGACATGTGCCAGAGTTGGATCCAGCCAACCTCCAAGGACCCATGTCACTATATATTTTCCTGACATCTACAAGAACTTATTTGATCGTTGAAGGTACATGAGATTGGGAGAGAACGGGGGCAGTTGTTGCCTACCCAAAGATATGAATACCTTTGGATGGTTTAGTTTGTATTTGTTTCTCTCTTTGTTTTTCAAGGAGGAACACTCATTTGCTTTAATACTCTTGACTTACAGAACAAAAAAAAAAAAGTGAAACTAAGTGACTTGTTGAAATTCAATATATACCAGCAAAAACAAGATTAGAACATGAAAAAGATTATTATGTCTTCTGCCTGCAAATTCAGTGCTGCCTGTTTTGTGATAGTTGCAAGAACAAAATAATGATAATTTCTTATTATGTTTAACTCCCCGATTATTTTATTACTACCTATCATCTTATCTTTCCCTAATTGTTGGACACTGTCAAATGTCCTGCCCCTCTTGTAAATTATTTTCTTGACTTCACAGCATCCCACATGTATTTGTATTCGATCCATTTCCAGACCTCACAAAATAGTAAGATTGTAAGTTGCTCTCAGAGTGTTGAGAACAATTTATTTATTTGGCATGCTGCTTATCACATCAATATGCAAATGTGATTGCTTAATAAATACCACTTATTGATGTTGACTTCATCTGCAACTTTCTTTGCAACTTAAAAATTAGGTTCAAAATTATTCTAAGTTGCAAATTTATTTTCACAGCAATATTCACCCAACAAATACTTCCTAAATACTTCCCGTGTATAAATAACTGCTAACCTCCCTGATTTTCACATTGTGTATGGGAGACTTAGGGACACAATTACATGTCAGTGTAAATATCAACATGCTATTGGAATCCAGGAGCAGAGAGATGATTTCCAGCTAAAGATTACAGAAAAATGCAGGTAAGCCGAGTTTGTGGAGATGGTGGCTTTATAGCTGTCCCAGAACAATGGGTACAATTTCAATGCCAGGAATAGAAACAGGGTTTTCCAGGTTCTATCTAAGATGGTTCAGCAGCCTCAACAGCTAAGGCTGTTGGATGCAGTGTGAAATTTCCTGCAACAATACTCCAGCAACCAAGAACATCTCCATGGCCTATCTCGCATCTTCTCTTTGAAACCTTTGCCAGAACTGGTGTTATTTCTCATCCTGTTGTTCTCTACTTGGACTCTGTCTCTCTCCCCTTTGGACTGACTCTTTAACTGGATTGCCTGCCGGGCTTTCAATTTTAGTCCCATGTATGGATGTGATCTGTAAGATCACCTTGAGTCTGGGTTCCTCTGCCTGCAGACCAGCCCAGTCCTGTTCATGCCAAGCCCAGGCCCTTCAGCCCCTCTGCCTAACACCATGTTCTTCAAATATTGTGGGAAAAGAATGATGCAATAAATAAACAAATATATCCAGAAATGGTCCCAATAGGAAAATTCTTTATTTTTTCCATTAATTACTCCATCTAACCATACTGTGTAACCTTTTATTTCCCTGTACTTGAAGACACATCACACAGATTTCTGAGTCCTTTCAGTATTTAAAATCTAGTCTAGATCAAAACATTAATTTCACATCCAAATTAAAGTACCTCCTTTCCTCTTGCCTGAATCCTGGCTTGTGGCTTGAGTCCTACGATGGGGAAGGGGGGCATGGTTTGCTTTTTGGTTTTGATTTTGCACTTTCACTCCCTCTCTGCCTTTCGCTCTGCTATTTCTGGGTTTCCCTTGGGTTTTTTCATTGTTGGGCTCTCCAAGGGGCGCTAGGGCTGAGGCTAAAGACTGAGTGGCAGTCATCCAAAGGCTGACCCTTGCACTTTCTATGTCCTCCTCAGAGCCCCCCTCTCTTAGAGGTCCCCTGAGATGGATGATGCATTCTATGGCTGACCTCTCTTCTCTCTCATCTCATGCCCCTGGCTGCCCGCCCAAAGTGTCTTAGGGGTGCAGTTCCCATGACATGGGAGGCCTCGGAGGCCTCCACTTAATCCATGGAACACCCACACATTCCTGTCATGGAAAACCCTGATGGTGCAGGCTGTTCTGCTGCTGCTGTCTCCTCTTGCTCCATGTTGCAGATACTCTGGCTATTTCTCACTCAGAATTCTCACCTAGAGAGAGGAGGAACCAGTCCCTATGTTTGCATAACTCCAAGCAAACTCCATGAGATATATGTGAAGCTCTCCAAAGAACTTTCTGACCCTCCTGTACTCTGCTGTCTGTACCAGTATAGGCCCAATGAACTCCTATGGCTCAGTAAGCTTTCATCAGTAGAGATAGATGCCAGTCTTCCTTTTTTGATAGACACGCCCAATACCTGTGAGTAATTTTCTTATAGTCCTCATCAGTAAGCTTTGAATCCCCGAATCAGCTTGAAGCCAACTGTACCTCTGGACTTTTTGGTTATGAGAGTGAATAGATTCCATTCTCTATCACTTGCAGGAAGAGTTTTACTAATGTGTGTCTCAAGGGGACTACATAAAAAGTTACCTTACATTGAATAAGTTTCTGTGACCACTTCATCACTCCCGCCACTCCTACTGACTATAGTATGATTACCGTGCATGGTATGCATTTAGTATACATGCACATTATAATGTACTTGTGAAAAGTTTTTACACTGAAGCATTCTTTTCTCACTGAAATACCTGAAAATACCTGACTTACATGAATTTAATCTCAAAGTCATATCCATGTAGCATTATTACCCTTATTCTATGAAGGGGTGGGGAAGGACCAGAGAACAAAAATCTATTCATATACATATTTTTCTGAATTATACACTTTAATAAAATAATCTTACATACCGGGATACAGTAATGCCTTTTTAAAAATATCCTTAAATTTACAAGTGAGAGCCGTAACTAAAATATTCAAATACCACAATTGTTTTTGAGAGTCAATTTATCTGGATAATCTGAGACACATTAGCATTTTAATCTGATACTGATTTTATGGATATGACTGGAAAGTCACTCATGATACAAATTAATCCTTTGTATCTTGCAAGACAAAATTATATACGACCAGTCATTTTAAAGTTATGTGGATCCAAATTAAGTCAGATAAAATAATATACAATAAACTAGAATTGTTATTATGTGAAATAAAATCTAAAATGTTAAAATAGCCAGTATTTCTCCCAGAAGGCTAGATATATCATCAAATTGCTGCCCCAAATGTACAAATTTATTTAAATGTACTATTGTTTCTTACTCATACCAAACACTCTAATTTTCACAGGTTTCTTATCACCACCTCTAATCATGAAAATTGCCCTGCCCGGTAATATTTAGGTAACATTAAATTTAATTTTCACACATCTACTAGAGTTACACTAACAGATTTTTTTTTCCAATTTGGTTTCCATTCCTTAAAAAGGATGTATTAGAGACAGTAGCTTTCAAATTAAAAATACAATTTTACCAAAGAACAAACTGATTTATTATGAATAATTTAAAACAATTTTAATAAAGCCTGACACACTTTGGAATTGAGAATCAATACATATTTCAAGGTAGAAAGCAGCGAATAGGATTTTTAGCAAAGATTGCCAACAGAGATAAGCATTTCTTTAAGAAATATCATTTTCCTTGCCAATAAATGTTACATTCTTTTCAAGTCAAAAAACATACCACAGGTAATTTTGAACATTTTAAATGAGTAAATTTGTTTTTCCTTTATAATTTAAGACTTTTGCTTATAGTCTCTGAATTAAAATTATCAAACAACTCTCCTTTCCTCTTTTCTAAGACTCAGAATCTCCCAGTTATGCAATTTGGGTGCCAGCATCTCAGACCTCATTTCTATTGGTGCGCCTTGAGTGGTCTGAACCAAGTAGGGTGACTGAAGCAATTGTCCACACTTGCCACAGATTGAGATCAAGGGGGTTCATATAACCCAGTTTAAGACATTCAGAGACGCAAGATGTGTGCTTCCCAGATCACAGTGACTTGTTAACCGGGGGCAGGTGACTTAGTGGATCCAATCAAGGTTAACTCAAGATTCTTGTTCAGTATTTGGAAGCGAGAGACCTTTCTCTTCCTGGATTTGAACAAGAAAACTGGAATTTTATTTCCTCAGTTACTTACTGTATCCTGACAAGTTTACCTAATGCTATACTGATTTGAATTTTGGTAGTATCCATATGGAAATAAGTGGGAATTTGTTACTTTAGGGTGAATTTAAAAACACAGATAGCTAAATTAAATAATTAATTCCTACTGAGATAAAAAAGTTTGTTGTCTCCATTTCTTGGGGATGAGTACACAGAGATTTAATCAAAGCATCAGTAACAACCCCACTAGTCAAACCTACAACCATTACAAGATTAAAATTTTATTTTACGTACTAAATATTTGAATAAATAACTTGTAAACAATCTGGTATCTACATTTTAAGACAGTAAAAATATATTCAACTATAAAAATAGGTATACATTTGGTATTTTCAATATTCACAAGTTTTGTAAAGATTCCTGACAAGTGTTGAAATAATACATGCCTTCCAGTTTGTGCACATTAAGTGAAACTCTTGGATATCATTGGGTGGCACAGAGTGTTCAATGATAAACATTTTTAGATTGGCAAAGATGGCAGTAAAAAAATAAAGCCACTGTTAAATATTTGTTTGCTAACAGAAAAAATATCGGAAAGTACACAATTTCAGATGAACTGCTTTCTATATACTAGTTTTTCCCTCATTTGGTATGAAATATATTATTTATTGCAGAACAATATTTTAGATCTCCTTGATTCTGCATGATTTTTTAACCACTTTTCTTATCATCTCCCATTTCACAAAGAACAAAACTAATGGATTTTCCCCCAACTCCCTCATTTCTAGAATAATCTGTCTCTTGAAAGACACCAACTACTTAATAGGCACCTGACACCATTTTCACAAGTTTCTTTTGACACTACCTTTTAATCAACAGGATAGAGACTGAATGAGCCTGTCGGATGTTTCAACAAAATGAAAAGGAATATATTATGAATCCACAAAAGTACATTGATTATATCTACAAAGATATATAATTAAAAAGTATAAATCAAGGACTGCTATTTAATACTTGACTCCAGTTATTTTGAACACTTATGGTCTAGTTGTACTCATTGTTAAAGATATAATTTTATGTGTTTAGAGTAAACCTGCTGTAAGCAATTTTATAGTTTAATGAAAATAATTATAGTTTGAGTAGTATGAAGTGTATCTGATTCTACTTCCCCCAAATAAGCTGTGATATAAATTATCATGATTTATTATGGTTATTCTTGTGGTTGCATTTGGAGTGGATTCTAGTAAGTAACGATGATTCTAAAATTGCAAAAATAGCATTTCAAGCTATTTTTCCTCAGATCTCATCTTTAATTTCTCTATAAAATTAATACAACTTCTCCTGTGGAACAGTATGTGCTACTGTGAAGATGGCATTATTGTGCTGTTGATTTGACAGCTTATTTTAATTTACACCATTTGGTGAAAGAATACATTTTTAAATCTTTTTTAATATATCATATGTCACCGTTGCTACTAGCTCTTCATTTTCTAGCCTATCAAATGGTAACGTCAGGCTCTAATACAGAGCCATGCATTCTCCTACTTAAACTGTTCACAGTGACTTCAACTGCAGTTTCCTTTTTTGGTATGTTTTTAACTTCTTATCAAAAGTCAGAGTAATAGATATTTTTCTTTTTTTGAGTTGAAGGTATTTTTAGGCCTATCCATAATTTCCAGACACCTGAATGCATTTGAGTACTCCTGTAAGGGATGAAAGGGTTTATGATAAGATGTAGTAATTCCACGAGCTACCAGATGATTGGCAGGGTCAGAGTAATAGATATTTTTTTTTTTTGAGTTGAAGGTATTTTTAGGCCTATCCATAATTTCCAGACACCTGAATGCATTTGAGTACTCCTTTAAGGGATGAAAGGGTTTATGATAAGATGTAGTAATTCCACGAGCTACCAGATGATTGGCAGCAAGGCTGCAATCACCCTCTAAAGAGAGTGAGTAAAGAATTTGATTAGGAAAACCGTGGCTCAGTTCCATACTTCCAAGCTCTTCATTCTATGATATAATTCTATCAATTCATTCTTCCCACAAGCATTTACTGAGAACCAACCAGATGTCAGACTGGGAGCTTGACACAAATGACAATGATCACCCCTAGGCAGAAGATGAACAATTAGGCCGACAATGATCTAGAACGTACCAAGTTCTACAATAGAGCAATGGACAAGATTCTGTCAGGGCGCAAAGAAAGGGCATCTGACACACAACAGGAAGTGAATTCCTAATGCCAAAAAACACATCTGTGCCTAAATACACTCGAAATGTTCAAAGGCGCAAACATTAAGTAAAAAAATATTTTCAGATAACAAAACTTGCAATACCACATCTCATTATCACTTGCAGAATATTTTGCCCATGGAGTTTCAATGTTAGAGCAAAGTTGGTTTATACTGTCTTAATGTTACAGAAACATGATGAGTCTTTTAAATATTTCTCTCCTGTTTTCTCCTAAGATTGACTCTAAACTCACCTGGGAGGTTAAATGACTGCTCCTCATGGACTTATTCGGTAGTCATTTAAAACCCCTTGTTTAAGAAGTCAAATCTTCGTCACAGAGGTCTATCTTGATTTACTGTGATGATCCCATTCATAGTAAACATATGAAAGCTATGGGTATGAATCTAAAAAGCCTCTCAAACCCAATGACTCAAACTCAGGAAAAAAAAAAAAAATTTCTTACCACTCAGAGTTCATATAACTTAGGAAAATATTTTTATTTACTTTTTTTAAATGAATATATATCAAGACATTTGTATTTTGGTTTGGTCTATTTTTTGTCTGCCACTGATTCTTGTTAGAAGTAGCATTTACTAGGCC
>NW_007726215.1:1070842-1086186 GCF_000696425.1 Galeopterus variegatus | reverse complement strand
AAAAAAAAAAAAGTAGCATTTACTAGAATTTTGATACTTGCTAACTGTATGAGCACAGCTTTGAAGTTGCATAGACCTGGGTTCTAATTAGGTCTCATTATTTTTGCCTGCTATATGATTGTAACTATTTAAACTTTTGAGGGTTCTGTTTCCTAACTTTTAAAATGAAAGTAATATTTCTTATCCCAAAGGACTGTTAGAAGGATTAATTTTCTATCATGGTGCCTAAAAATTGCTCAATAAAAGACTGGCTGTGCCACTAACAAATTGTTCATAATATTTGATACCATGTTACCATGTACCAAACAAGGAAGAGGAAAAAGTCATTTTCTAGGTAAGTCATGGCTAGGGAAGTATTTAGCTAACTATGTGCCAGAAGGGAAACAATTAACTACTGTTTTTATTTTATTACATCAATGTTTTTTGATTGCTAACATTGGCATCAGTTTTTGCCACAATTAGGACTTTGATTAGTAGCACATCGCAAATAATAATGATAATTATATCATTAAATTATCTGGGAAGTTTGCAAGTAACTCAGATTTCTTAGTTCAATCTTAAACCCACCAAACCAAAATCTTCTGAGGTGAGGCTGAGAAAGCTGTCAAACCTCTCCAGGTGATTCTGATCTACAACTAAGTTTAGAAAACTTCATTGAATGACACAAGTCAAGGTTAAGTATGGTGATACAAGTAATACCTTCCTTCTTAACCTAGTTCTAAGACTTCAGTACAAAAGACTGACCTTGATCTAGCTGAAGAGCAATTAACTCCTATCTGTCTTTATTCATCCATATCAAAAAGGGCAGCGAAAGATAACACTGGGTCAGTTAAGCACCCTTTTCACAATGCTCTTCTTAATGCGCTTTTTTTTTTTTTTTTGTCAATTTGCCATCATCTAAAACCTTAGTAGCATTTTTATTTAAAAAAAAAATGTCAGGATGTAGGATTTAAATATACTTTAGATCATAGGTACTCTGCCTTATTTATACATTGCTACCATGTGGACAGTTTAAAATACTGATGCCTGGGACCCACCTCCATCCATTCTGCTTTAATTGGTCTATGTGCTGTCTGGGAATCCAGACGCTTCAAGTTCCCTGGTGATGCTAGTGTGGGGCCCAGGCAGGAATCACTGCTGTTATGATTAACAACTTACCCAGAGGGGTATGAGATTCACTACCAGTCCTGTTACCTCATTCTTTAGGGTGGTGTCCCAAGTCCATCGGTCCTCAGATTCACTGAGGAACTTCACAAACCCAGAGGTTCCTGAGAGGTCAATTCAGTAGATATGAGACAGAGTCATTGGAACTGTATTATTTAAAATTTCTCCCAGGTAACTTTAATAATGATGACAACAATAATTATAACTAATGTTCATTGGACATTTATGAACTAGGCAATGATCTATTCATTCTGCATATAGTCATTAATTCAACCCTCACTAAAATAAGAAGGATTACCGTTCTTGTTTCACGGCTGATGTAACTGAGGAACAGAGAGGGTAAGTAAATTGCCCAGAAAAACACAGAGAATGAGGCAGATCCAGGGTTTGAACCAGGCTGTTAGATACCAGAGGTGTGCTCTTAATTCATTTATTATTTTTTTTTTTCCTTTTTTTGTTTTTTTCCGTGTCCGGCAATGGATCGCAACCCTCAGTGTCGCCCCCGTACCGGACCGGGACCAGCAACGGGATCACAACCCTCGGCGTTGCTCCCGTGCCTCGCTAAGCCAGTGAGCGGGAACCGGTCTGTATGTGGGATCCGAACCCTCGGCGGGAGCGCCGCCACACTTCCTAAGCGGCGCACTACAGCAGTGTGCCACCGGGCCGGCCCCTTAATTCATTTATTTTTTATAGCAACTCTGTAAGATAGGATCACATTATCTTCATTTTATTAATGAGGAAATTCACATAGAACAGAGAAGTTTAAAACCATCATAGTTAAATTATGTGCAAAGTTTCTGATTAATTACACAAGCCATAAAACACCTGTATCCTCTACAAGTGTGAACTTATTTCACAGTCAATACTTCTTTTCAGAGTCTGAAGTCTTCCCAGCCATAGAGGCCAAGTTTTAACAGCTGGTCCTGGTCATTCTCTAGATCAACTTTTTTACTACTGATTTTCTTTTCCTTACTGATTGGTTGCCTCATGTGTGTGAGTAATATATATATGTATGTATGTATGTGTATATATATATATATATATGTGTGTATGTATGTATATATATGTACATACACATATGTATACATATACTCACACACATATATATGTATATGTATACATATGCATACGTAATTCCTCTGGCATTGAACTAGCTGGTATTTCTTATATTGTCCATCAGTCCCTTTGAATATTCATTGATGCTCAGTTTTAAAAGAACTTTTCATTCTCTCTCTTTGAAGAAACATGCTGGTACGTCATGGACTAGATGACAGTTCTCTTGGACCAGTGGGCTGCACAAACATATTTTTATTTTCAATACATAATGCATCTCAGAGACAGTAACACTTCACAATGTTTGTTGAATGCATTAACAAAATCATGAAGCCAAGAAATCATGTCTCCTGAGCGTCAGCAACCAGCAAACTTGTACATCCTTTCTGTGCTATTCCATGCTTCAATTTATCTAAATAACATGTTCCTTAGAACACTTATATTCTTTTCTAATAAATCCAGCCCTTCACTACGCAGTCCAAAGTTAATGCCTACATCAGTACATCCATTTTCTCTGGAATTCCTGGCCATTTTACCTACAATAATCACTAGCCATTCAGTCACAATACTGTGTGTGCTACTTTTGGACTCTAAAGTGTGCTATTCCATGCTTCAATTTATCTAAATAACATGTTCCTTAGAACACTTATATTCTTTTCCAATAAATCCAGCCCTTCACTACGCAGTCCAAAGTTAATGCCTACATCAGTAGATCCATTTTCTCTGGAATTCCTGGCCATTTTACCTACAATAATCACTAGCCATTCAATCACAATACTGTGTGTGCTACTTTTGGACTCTAAAGGACTCTAATGTTATGCTGTCCATTACAGTGGCCACTAATTTGAGAATTTGACATGTGACTAGCTCATAATGAGATAGTTGTATGCTGTAAGTGAAAATACAAGGGTATGTCAGAAAGTTCGTGGAAAAATAGAAAATAATACAAATCATTACATGAACTATTTGAAGACCCCTGGTACATACTGATTTTTTAAGATTTTGTATGAAAAAGTTAATGTAAGTTACCTCATTAATATTTCTATTATTATATTTTGAAAAAAACGATATGTTTACTAAAATTTAAAGGATATTATTGAAAATAATTCCACATAATTTCTTTTATCTTTTGAATGTGACTAGAAAATTTTCAATCACATCTGCGGCTTGTATTTGTGGCTCACATCTGCCCATTGGACAGACTTTCTCTAAAGTCTCAATGATCTTGGGCCGGCCCAGTGGCGCACTGGATAGTGCGCCGCTTGGGAAGCGCGGCGGCCCTCCCGTCCGAGGGTTCGGATCCCACATACAGACCGGCTCCCGCTCACTGGCTGAGCGAGGCGCGGGAGCAACGCCGAGGTTTGCAATCCCGTTGCCGGTCCCCGGTCCGGTACGGGGGCAACACTGAGGGTTGCGATCCGTTGCCGGACACGGAAAAAAAAAAAAAAATAAAGTGTCAATGATCTTCTGGCAGCTCATGAATTCTCACTGTGCATCTTATTGGCTGGGTTTTGCAATTTACCTAGTTTCTCTAATCCTCAGTTACCTAACATGCCCAGTACTCCTATTTCCTAAGCTGGCTGTAGGAATTACATGCTATGAAGCATTCAATTTCCCAGTACAGAGCCGTGTCTCTCAATGATCTTTTCATACCACCACCCCATCTCTCACCCATACCAAACGCAATCACAACCTGGAAGAGACATAATGTGGACATTTTTCTTCACAAGAAAAGAGCTAACAAACCCTAACTGAAAATGTATTTGAGAAATGTTAATCCTTTGACTTTATCTGCCCACTTTATAGAGAGACCATTTACAAAGTCCTTCAAACATTGAAATTGGATAAATGCCAGTTTACTCAAATTGCTAGTTAATAAATAGCCAGTGATCAGGTGATCCAATTAAAAATGATTGAACCAGTAAGCAAAGAAAGCATAGATTAAATTGAAGATTGATCAATCAATTAAGTACTTGCAGCATCTTTAGACAGCAGAATTTCAAAGAAATAATAACAAAGGAATTCTCACTCTAAAATTATCAAACTTAAATTCTAAATAAACTTTTGTGATTGTATAGTGTTTCTTCATATTAGACTTACGACAGCAAAGACATTACTTTTAATCTGTTGACAGGACTAATTTTAGGATAAAATACAGTTAAGCACCTGACAAAAATAATTTAAATTTATTTATGATCTTATTCATGTGGTGATTTTCTTTTCACCAGAAGTTTTCTCATTTGAATTACTCTAAGGAAAAAATCATACTTTTGATAGGTGCTGTCAGTTACAGTGTTTTATATTAAAATCTGTGATGGAAATCTGTGATGTTCTGCATTTTTATAGGGTTTTTTTATATCAACAAGGAAATTAAATTACCATAAGCACACATACACACTGAAGATTTATTTAGAAAACACCTGAAAAATAGAACCCATATGTCTGTACTCTTTAAAATAAACTCTGGTAAAATATCCATTAGTAGCAAAACTTTTGACACTGGTTGCCGGATTATATTGGTGGGAAGTGTAGGATGGTGATGGAGTACAGGGTGACTGAGCTAAAAAATATTTATCTTGGATACTTACTCATATTCTCAATAAATATTTTTAAACTTAGACATTTATTACATGAGGAAATAAGACCATAAGTGAATACCTTTCCCCACCCCCAAAGGTATCTAACCTATTGTACGTTGTAGAATCCTAATTCCCTTATTTCAGTACTTGCTATATCATGTGTTCACATGCTGAAGAGCTGAATTAACTGACATAGCTCTGTAATGAAACAATGCAAAAACTATTTAGCAAACTCAGTTATTTCTGAATTTACTGAAGATGGTCTCCATGTGTTATTCAGTTGTAAGCAATTATTACAGGAACAATAATTCATGTACCAAACTGTCTATTTAATTCAGAAAGGCAGCTATTTGGACTTCGTTAAAAAGACACCTATGAACTTTTTAGGAATTGTCGTTTGATAAATATTTAATGGAAATGTGGTTTGCATATGGCTAAAAGCAAAGAACAATCCCCACATAAGACTCTGGCACAAAAGTCAATACCTAAATCATTAAATTAGCTTAAAATACCAAAAAAAGCTGCCATCAGATTACTGAGCAAAAGAGGAAATGGATCATTAGGAGCAGTCTTTTTATTCTCTATAACACAGGTAAAATTACCTGATCTGCTGACTCAGCAACTTTTGAATTGTCACTTTATATTCTAATATGTTTTGATGAAATTTTGAGAGCTATAAAATACTTTTCTGTTAATTGAAAGATCAAAACATGTTCCTTTAAACCCCATACACTATAGGGCACTTGTATTTGCTAATTTCACAGGTTTATTTGTATATTTTTAGGAATATTTAAATTACAATTTAAACCAACAAGTCTCTGAACAAAAAATTGAGAAGAGGGTATGAATAAATGGGATAATTCAAGGCTTTGAGATAATGAAAAACAGATCAAACTTTTCTCTATCTTAAAGGGTGTGATTAATACTATTGAAGTACATTGGCCACCTCTGTATTGCCTGATATCAATCATGGAGTCCCCAAATACTCCGAAGACTCTTCTAGTAGCACTTTCAACGCATCAGAAACTACCAAGTAATGGAACTTTTCCGAGAAAGCCTGTCTTCATGTGATTTCCAACTCTGTTTTGATACCAGATAGAACTGAATGCTTATCAGATCTGATCCAAACTGCCAAGTGCTCTGAATTCTGCCCATCTGTCATGAGGTTATTGGCTCAGGACAATCTTAAGACAAAGAACAAGAGACAAAATCAGCTGGGAAAAAATTTTTTTTTCAACTTTCTATCCCTTTTCTTTATTGTCTGTTGAACAGCAAGTTATATGCTTCCAAACTTACTTGAAGTTAAATCGCAATTTTCAAATCAGCCAACTTCCCTCAGGAATTAGTTACCAAAAAAAAAAAAAAAGAAGAAGCACTTTTAGTACTTACACATCTCTTCTTTTCTCTCTTATCCTTCTCCCTTTTCTCCCTTTCTCTCCTATTCAGTGTATCTGGTGGAAAAGAAATGCCAATAACAAATAAAAGGAACTTACGGGATTTAAGATCTTTAACCATTTAGGCTGTTTCACTGAAGGAAAAGACAGAATTTATACAAAATTAAAGCAGAGCTTCATATGAAATGTGCCATTTGTATTTGCAGAATTAAAGGACTTCTTTATAAGAAAATTCTTTTATCTCACCTTGTGTCATTAAAATAGAGGACACCCACAGTAAAACTAAAAGTAAATATGCACATATCTTTACCCTTGTAGGGAAGCTATAAATCTCCCTCACTGATAACAGCTGTACTACAGCTATCATTTGAATAGTGCAGCTGCCACAACAATATCAAATTTTATAGTTAAAAAGCAGTCAAAACTTTAATGTTACAGTGGAGGTAGATATACATTGCACTATAAATAAGCATCCTCTAATGAAGAAATGAAGCATGTTTATTTTTTTCTTACACATACCATTGAATAGCATGTATTTCACCCACTAAAATCTGTCATAATAGAACTCATTATACTTGAGCACCTATAATACCAAAGTCTGATTTATACTAATTAGGTTGGCTCTCATTGAAACATATGAGAACTTGAAAACCCCTGGCCTAAGAAGCAAACTTAACCACTATTAAAAAAAAAAAAAATCCCCTTCTTGCTTAGAACATAAGCCTAATGGATTTTTGGAAGGTTTTGGTACTCTTTCCCTTCCATATATTTTAAAACTTGTGGGTTTGATTGGCAGAGGTGAGAGGTATCTGCAATTTGGGGAAACTCAATTTGGCAAATGTATAAACCTAAAATGACTAGCTCCAGTGCAGGCTTATTCTGAGCCATGCGATCTCAATCTAAAGATGGCATCGTGAGGATTCTCCCGTCTCTCTCTTGATGCTTTGTGGGATGTGGTTTCTGGACTGAACACTAAGCTGCCAATGCAAACGTTTAGCTCTCCACACACATTTTTGAAGAAGCCAGCTTCCCCTGAGAGAGAAAAAATGGATGTGGATAAATATATGAAAAACAAAAAACTTAAGAGGCATTTTAAGACAGATTTTTGAAAAGACAAAATTGTTTCTATTTCACTAGCTGGTAAATTAATATCAAGTAGAATGTTTAAGTAACATGGAGAAAATATGAGACTCTGCACTTCATCATTGGGAATGTGTCAGATTGCTCCATTAATGAGCAAAAACCGTTTATCCTAACCAGTCTTAAAATTCTGTTAAAAGAGCCCACCACACCTACAGAAGTACTGCATTTTACAACTTTTTGTGTGTGCCTGTCACATTATGCTCAGTCAACTGGCATGGCAATACTCTAGTGACCTATTTTAATTGCTTCCCTCTTCCTCTGTGCCATAATTGGTACATTTAGAATCAGGGAAGCCACTTGAAGTAAAGCACCCCTCGAACCATGCAGTTTTGACCTTTTGCCCATGGCTTCACTATCTGAAATACAGATAGACCAGGTCTAAGACTGCTACAAATGAAGCAGTAAATACAGGACCTGCAGCACCAGAAGACTTCTAAGTGAAGTTCCATTTCTAGTCACACATCAGTTCACCATAGGGCCGTGTTGCTGTAAGAAAGTCATGCAAAACCCAAAAACTGTATAGGCATATTTCATATATCATGCCTCTTTGGCAGAGTCTGTTGAAAGGCAGTGTCTAGAAACACCAATCGTGTTGGGTACATTGCAGTAATAACAAACTCAGTGAACTGGACTAATTTCAAGTTCAATTGGTGCTGGTTTAAATTGTCCAGGTATGTACGTTGAGACATTTGGGACATTTGAGACATTGAACATTTGGGGCAAGTCATTTTAACAACTATTTACTTAACGACCCCCAAATATATGATAAGCATTATAAATTATTGATATAAATAATGCTTGGAGTTTCCTCAAGGCCTACAAGGAATAGAAAAAGATATTTACATATGTGCGCACAATCGGAGGATTAGTGTTTTAAACACAAAGTGCTCCTGGTTCTCAGGGAAAAAGTGATTCATTGAAAGAACACGAGGGCATTTTTCTGAACAGTGTCAAACACACATTCTCACTCGACTGTCACAACGACCATGTGAAGGGGTTGTGATACATTCCACATTTTGCAGATGGAAATCTGAGACTCATTTCTGCCACTTGGAATGAGGAAGGACCTAAAGATGAATAGATTTTCAATACTCAGAGATGGTGAAAGTGATTTTGGTCTTAGAGATCAGCATGAATAGAGGCCCAAAGGCATGAAACACAAGAGATGTGAGCATGGTAGCTGTGAAGACTTTGAGAAAGTGTGGCAAAGGAGGAAAGAGAATAAAACAAAGATGATGGAGTAGAGCCCTAGACAGTAACTTTACATGCTGATTCATGCATTTGGAAATGAAGTCATGGACTAAAGAGAAAATAAACATCATTCAAGTGGAGGACGTGTAAGAATAAGGTGTTGGACCCATAACTCAGTATATTGCAAAGTACATCTCTCCCTCCTGCCTTGTTCCTTGGCTCCATTGTTACTTCTGTGTTTAAAGTGCATTCTCTATGAAACAAGCCATTGGAAAAAGAAATGTTTACACACACAAACATACACACACACACACACCCCTCTTATCTTAATTCTGGGGTGGGGGAGTGGCCCTTCTCTGAACTGGAGTGTACTGTCCCACAAAGCAAAAGGAGCATGTAAACGAATGACTGTGAGTATCTCTGTGCCATCCTGAGTTAATAAGCACTTTTGAAGGAGCATTCACTTTTTCATGCCCCAAAGGGACCATGTACTGCCTGGAGACAATAATATTGCCATGTATCCCCAGGATACCTGGGAGAATCTGACTCACTATGCAAAAATATTGTTGAGAGCTTTACATAAAAAAGGAGTAATAACAAATCTACAGATGAAAAAGCTCTCTGGCATCTCATAAGCAAGACTCTGGGTTCAGAAAGAGATTTGCTTTCTGTATTCTGGTTATTTAAGTCAGTGTGGTCCTAATTTTGAAATCAGTCTGAACTTCCATGGGCTGAAATGTTCATGTATAAACAGAGAGTCTCAGAAAACCTTGATGGAGATAGGAATGTGGAGGGGTAGGGAAGCTTCTGGGTTGTTAGGACAGGGAGTGGGGGGAGTAGGCCCTTCTCCAAAGACCTAACCACTAGTAAATTATCTAATTTGAATAATAAAAAATTCAAGCCCATTGTAAGAGAACCGTATGATCAGTCTTTCCATCCCCCAAGTTACTTTTATGAGAAACACCATGTCATAGCAGCAAATACATCCAATAACTACTGCCGGATAATGACAAATTTCTGATACCTTTTGTCAATTGCAGTCTATGTTGCTAGTTTCGTATTTACAAGCAAATTGTTACCTCGAAATATGAAACACTGGCATTTAGAGAAATACAGAAATTACTCACTGCCCTGGAATTCTGCTTGACAAATTAGTACTATGCCTTAACTCTAATAAATGTAGCTACAACAGAGTTTTCATAAACATTCTTGAGATGTTCTTCTGGAGTAGCTTTATTTTGGCACCCTACTTTTCCTGCTTAAACAAATGAAAAGGTTGGCTGATATTGTCAAAATACAGCACTTCTGGTGAACCAAGAGCCATTTATTAAAATAATGTATTGATGCGATGTCATAAAACACAAAATCATATTTCTGCAGGAAAAACCTATTACCCTAAGCCAAGATTATTTTATTTTAAAAGAAAAATTATTACAGTTGTGGATTCTGAAAGTAAGATGATGTGGTTTTGACCTTGGCCCCTCAGAGGCTAACCAGGCTCTTTTAATGCACCATAATTTGTTATGTAAAAGAGATGTTTGTATAATTAACAAGTCTTATCTTTGTAGAAATGTATTAACTCAAAGTAGATTCTGAATCTCTTATGATTGAACATAGCTAAATAAAAATACAAATATGATTTTCTCTAGTTGTGAAGAGACTTTAAAATAACACATAGCCAAGTGTGACAACAACCAAAACATACACACGCAAACTTAAACACCTCCTGCAGGGTCAGGGCTCTCCAGAGCTTGCCATCTTCCTGACATCGTCTTAATCTTGTCCTTTGTCACAACCACTGCACTTTTGCTCTAAAGGTTTCTGCACTAAAAAGTGGAGCAGTGAAGCCAGTTCAATTCAATTTATTTTTATATTGCCTCTCATACAAAAGTCTCTCAAAAGGCTTTACAGTAAGAGATAAAATAATCATATAACACTTGCCCATATTTGGAACAGCCATGGTCACTCCAGACAGCAAATGGGGCACGCACAGTGCACACACAGGCCAAAGTCCCTGGTGAGGCACCCTTCATCTAGAAGCCACATAAATGAACATTTCAGCAGAGTGATGTGGCCACATAATATCACTCACTGAGAGCCATATTCTCAAGGGACAAGTGAGAGGCTTCATTTTTCTATTCAAATTAAGTATTATCTCTCATAAACCTGTGGTGATCTCAAATGGTGACCAGTTTCCTGTCACACAAAAAAAATATAGAGCCAAAGCACAGGAACATGTTTTCTTTCCATTGTTGCCAATTACTTTAATCGCACATGATTTATGTCTTCCTGGAAAACAGTTATTCTGGGGCACCTTTTTCATTGTCTGTGTTCCATATTTTGTCCCCAAGAGGTAAAGGGGAAAGACTGGTGGAAAAACTAAAGTGGGTGGTATTTCTTTTAGTCAACCTATAGCAGGGAAAAAAAGAAATACTTACACTTAAAACTTCAAAACTCAGAAAGAATCATTGGCACTCTGGGGCAGGAAGAAGGAATAAGGGAGGGCGGCGAAGAATTTTTGCTAGATAAGGCAGCCCAAATTAAGTCATAATTCCCATTGAAAAATATAAAACAAAACAAAAACTAATTTCTGAAAAGGATAATGAAACAGCCAATCCTGCAAAAGGAAATTAGGTCAAATTGATCTATCAAGTTTGTATAGCACTTTTAATTTTACAGAGGGGTTATTCTGGACTTGATGTAAGGAAATTGGAAATGTTACTATTTTCTGAGAGTGATAGAGTTATTCAGTATAAGAAGAAAATACAGTCAGTAGTTGAAAGCTACCATGTTTGCAAAGATGTTCTTTTACAGAGCAAATAGCAGTTGGAAATTACCAGGCCCCAGAGAAAGTAATTCTCGAAAAAGAAGCTTCTCTGCCAACCCCACACCATCCTCATCATATAGTTTTTCAAGTATGGAAACAAAACGTTCTTTGTCCAGAAACATATTTTTTCAAAAAGTACAAAAATCAAAAGAAGCCTATGGCTCCAGAAGAACTCACACTACTCATATCAGTAAATAATCCAAAATTTATTTGTTTGGGGAGCATGTTTCTAGAAGGACGTGAACCATTTTGATCCTCTAATTCTTGCATAGAGCCACATCTTTATAAGACATAATAACAAACCAGAATATACTGTAACTCATTTTTTGACCTTTTAATATTTCTGTCACTGATTGTCAGAGTTGAGAACTACTCTCTATCCTGAGGTGATGGATTATTTAATTAACCATTGACCTTTTCCCAACATTTGTTGATGATGAGCACAGTCCCATCAAAGCTGCCCGCTCAGGATATTGGTCAATTCTGTGCTGCTTATCAATAAAATACCATTTTTTGTAACTTAAATCAAATAACTAGAATTACTTTATGCCCTTTATTTGGCTAAACCTATTTTAAAATGAATTTATGTATGTTTCCTTCTAACTATCTATGAGAAAAGAAAAATAGTTTTACTGTACCTTTTTAAAAGGCAGACCAGTTGAAAAGTTCTTCTAACAGTTGTTTAGAAGTTCCATTCATCAGTAAGGAGAATGTTCCTGCGTTTTTCCCACGGGTTTATTTTCTTATTAGAAGGTCAAAAAATTATGGTAGCTTTTGGTTAATTAAATTGTAAAATTAGAACCTTTCATTTGAATGACTGACTTGTTTCAGTACTTATGGTAAATAGCATATTCACATGCCCCTCCTACAGTCCCACACCTACCCACTCTCACTCTAGAAAGACTTTTCATCTCAGATGCTGGATGAGGTTGATAGTGTTGCAGGCAGAGGTTTCAGGAGAATGCTCCTCTTCTGTAGGCCACTCTGCTTTCAGGATCAAGTAATGCAGCATTTCAGAGAAGGCAGAACATTTTCAGAGGATCCGTTATTGGCTCTGTTGATATTATTCCTAAGTGTTTAGTTCTCAAAGATTTGTTTGAGGACATATCATAGCATAAAGGGGTTTAGACCCAGGCAGTCCTGAGCTCAGGATCTTAATTATTTCCTTTCTGAGTGATACTGTGCACATCATTTATCTTCTTCATGCCTCCATTTCCTCATCTATAAAATGGGAATAGAAATACCAACCTCTCCCACTTGCTATGAAAACTGCATGAGATAATATATGCAAAATTCCTGACAAAGTCTGTTAAAACAAAGCTGTTTTAATGTAATACTGAGTTTTCCAATTTGTCCTGTAGACATGGCCATTAACTCCACAAAGTAGAATATGACATATTAGAGATGTTTCAGCAAAAACTGAATTCCATACGCATTCCCATGGAGTCTCCAGTGTTTAAAGACTTGACATTATGGAAGTATATTGTCTTCATTAATTTATGTCAATTTTTAATGTTAGTGTAGCAGTATGGTACAATATATATATACAGAAGACTGTATGTATGTGTGCATAAATACACAAAAACACATGTACACACACAGATATTGCAGAGTGAGGGTTTAGACCCTAACAAAGCAGATTTTTATTAAAGCATCAATGTAGGACATAATATCAAGCATTAATTGTAACACTGGCCATTACTTGCTTGACAAGAAAAGGAAAAGATTTCTTAGAATGAAACATGTTTTGAAATTACAAAAAATGTAGTTAAGGTGACTGAACTTAGACTACAGAGCTGTACAATTATGTTCAATGAAATGGCATATGCAAGCTACACTTGTTTGTTTTCTTGTAGATCTGTTAATCATGCATTTCCTTCGGTATCTATCAGTTTCACTCTGAAGCCAAAGAGCTTACCTCCTATTAGAACAGATCTGTATGGGCATATCATCAGATATCTGGATGGTTAAGTTGTACGTTTGATACATGGGTGACGTTAATGCAATATTATGATGGATAACTATTAGCACATACATCACTGAAACATAGCCTCTCTAACGTCTGTGACAGTGGCTGCCCTTTCGATGTCAGTGTCAATCCACACCAGAATCACAAGAATGAACAAATGTGACAGGAGAGGGCTGTACCAATTACAGATGAAGGGATGGTATCTACTCCCACCGTTTGATGTGATTTATTTGGCGGTCCCTCTGCAATTGTAGGCAGCAGATTGTAGCTGTTTATGAAGTGACAAATGGTACTCAGTGACATTGAATGAATTCTGTAATCAGTTTAAATTGTCTAAAAAGTAGTCATGAATTGTGGTATTCGCTGAACGTCAGTGGATACAGAAAAGATTGAACTTTTTGCACCAAAAATATATATTCCAAATATATACCAGAAAGAGTTTTTAAAAATGAGTAACAAAGCTAGTTTGTTTTAGTGATAATTGTTTTTTTGAAGGATTTCAAAAAAATAATATTTAAAAAATTTGTCACTCAAAGTTTTTATTATTTTTCTTCTAATAAGGGCTACTTTTTATTGATTTGAGAGAGAGGGTTTTCTTTCTTGTGCAGTTTTATTTGGTGGTAGTAGGTGCATAATTCTCTGGTGGAAAAAATAAAAACAACTTAAATAGGGTTGTCAGTGAAATAATTGAAGCTGGTATGATATAAAAAGCCTTTTGGGCTTATGATCCCAGATACTGACTAAAGTTTTCAATTATTGTTTAGCCCTTTTTAAATAAAACTATTTTGGCCAAAGTGACTATTGATGAATTTACTGAATTCATTATAAATTTTTTAAAAATAATCTATTATGTTTGGGTTAGATCATACAACCAGAAGTTGTTTCCCTTAAACACTGCGGAAATGTATACACCTTTAAACTTACATATATTTGAAATAAGACTTTTGTTTCACATAAGAGTATATAACTAGCATAATGGAATAAAGTAACAGGCTGGGTTAACCTTACACAAGTGTATTTACATATTTATTTCAATTTATTAGACGCAGGTAGTCTTTTACATACTTAATACAAACCACTACTGCTATAAGCCAAGAATGATTTTTTCCTATCTCTGTATTATTCAAATTTATTAAACAATATTTCACATTTGTTTGACACAATGTCAAACTCAGGACTCCTAAAGAACTGCTGCAGCTTTGGAACTGTTATGCTTTCTTGGACTTTAATCATTTTTGGCAAGGCTCCATTTCCTGTCAGAAAGTGAAACAGCTTTGGAATGTCATTTTCACGAAAGAAAACAGAGAGAATCCGAGAGGAAGTTCTCCTCCACTCCAGATCCCCTAAGATACTCAAACACGCTCACAGGAGGGCTGGAATACATCAGACATTAGCAGAGGGAAAAGGACACAATTTTCCCACATTAAAATACATGGATAAAGTTGAACTTCGGCTAAAAATAGTTCCCATGACTAATCCTATTAAGTTTAAGAAATTGCGCAGTATCCTCCTTGAAACAGAATTACTTTCTGCCATCACACGCTGCTGCTCCCCCCTACACCCTCCAAGCCAGTAGCCGCCCTATGTTAGGCCCTCATCTTTCCCTTTGTAATGACATTAGGGGAAAGGGGAGAGAGAGAGAGATTGGGCCTTTTATTCAGGTCTCAGATATCAAAGGAAACCAAAACTAAGATACAGAGCTCAAAATTATCTCAGAATACCAAAAATTCTAAAGAGTAATACACTGTCCTTAGTAGATCTGCAGTGTTTTCCCACTCACTCTTGGACTCAACTCAGTGTCCCCAGGGAGCAATAAGATTGCAGAAAGCAAACAAAGATTACTCTGAGCTATGCCACTTCAAGGCCTAGAAATGTTGTATGTGCAAATTGAGCAGCAAAATGTAAAAATCTCTCCTCTTTTGGACTTTCGTGCTCCTGATTTTTGTCTCCTGTCACAACCATATTAACTGGATAGGGATAAGAATGGATCACTGAAAAAGGTTGACCAAGCTGAAACATTCTGA
>NW_007726215.1:1062239-1069842 GCF_000696425.1 Galeopterus variegatus | reverse complement strand
TACACACACACACACACACACACACACACACACACACACACACACACACACCCCTCTTATCTTAATTCTGGGGTGGGGGAGTGGCCCTTCTCTGAACTGGAGTGTACTGTCCCACAAAGCAAAAGGAGCATGTAAACGAATGACTGTGAGTATCTCTGTGCCATCCTGAGTTAATAAGCACTTTTGAAGGAGCATTCACTTTTTCATGCCCCAAAGGGACCATGTACTGCCTGGAGACAATAATATTGCCATGTATCCCCAGGATACCTGGGAGAATCTGACTCACTATGCAAAAATATTGTTGAGAGCTTTACATAAAAAAGGAGTAATAACAAATCTACAGATGAAAAAGCTCTCTGGCATCTCATAAGCAAGACTCTGGGTTCAGAAAGAGATTTGCTTTCTGTATTCTGGTTATTTAAGTCAGTGTGGTCCTAATTTTGAAATCAGTCTGAACTTCCATGGGCTGAAATGTTCATGTATAAACAGAGAGTCTCAGAAAACCTTGATGGAGATAGGAATGTGGAGGGGTAGGGAAGCTTCTGGGTTGTTAGGACAGGGAGTGGGGGGAGTAGGCCCTTCTCCAAAGACCTAACCACTAGTAAATTATCTAATTTGAATAATAAAAAATTCAAGCCCATTGTAAGAGAACCGTATGATCAGTCTTTCCATCCCCCAAGTTACTTTTATGAGAAACACCATGTCATAGCAGCAAATACATCCAATAACTACTGCCGGATAATGACAAATTTCTGATACCTTTTGTCAATTGCAGTCTATGTTGCTAGTTTCGTATTTACAAGCAAATTGTTACCTCGAAATATGAAACACTGGCATTTAGAGAAATACAGAAATTACTCACTGCCCTGGAATTCTGCTTGACAAATTAGTACTATGCCTTAACTCTAATAAATGTAGCTACAACAGAGTTTTCATAAACATTCTTGAGATGTTCTTCTGGAGTAGCTTTATTTTGGCACCCTACTTTTCCTGCTTAAACAAATGAAAAGGTTGGCTGATATTGTCAAAATACAGCACTTCTGGTGAACCAAGAGCCATTTATTAAAATAATGTATTGATGCGATGTCATAAAACACAAAATCATATTTCTGCAGGAAAAACCTATTACCCTAAGCCAAGATTATTTTATTTTAAAAGAAAAATTATTACAGTTGTGGATTCTGAAAGTAAGATGATGTGGTTTTGACCTTGGCCCCTCAGAGGCTAACCAGGCTCTTTTAATGCACCATAATTTGTTATGTAAAAGAGATGTTTGTATAATTAACAAGTCTTATCTTTGTAGAAATGTATTAACTCAAAGTAGATTCTGAATCTCTTATGATTGAACATAGCTAAATAAAAATACAAATATGATTTTCTCTAGTTGTGAAGAGACTTTAAAATAACACATAGCCAAGTGTGACAACAACCAAAACATACACACGCAAACTTAAACACCTCCTGCAGGGTCAGGGCTCTCCAGAGCTTGCCATCTTCCTGACATCGTCTTAATCTTGTCCTTTGTCACAACCACTGCACTTTTGCTCTAAAGGTTTCTGCACTAAAAAGTGGAGCAGTGAAGCCAGTTCAATTCAATTTATTTTTATATTGCCTCTCATACAAAAGTCTCTCAAAAGGCTTTACAGTAAGAGATAAAATAATCATATAACACTTGCCCATATTTGGAACAGCCATGGTCACTCCAGACAGCAAATGGGGCACGCACAGTGCACACACAGGCCAAAGTCCCTGGTGAGGCACCCTTCATCTAGAAGCCACATAAATGAACATTTCAGCAGAGTGATGTGGCCACATAATATCACTCACTGAGAGCCATATTCTCAAGGGACAAGTGAGAGGCTTCATTTTTCTATTCAAATTAAGTATTATCTCTCATAAACCTGTGGTGATCTCAAATGGTGACCAGTTTCCTGTCACACAAAAAAAATATAGAGCCAAAGCACAGGAACATGTTTTCTTTCCATTGTTGCCAATTACTTTAATCGCACATGATTTATGTCTTCCTGGAAAACAGTTATTCTGGGGCACCTTTTTCATTGTCTGTGTTCCATATTTTGTCCCCAAGAGGTAAAGGGGAAAGACTGGTGGAAAAACTAAAGTGGGTGGTATTTCTTTTAGTCAACCTATAGCAGGGAAAAAAAGAAATACTTACACTTAAAACTTCAAAACTCAGAAAGAATCATTGGCACTCTGGGGCAGGAAGAAGGAATAAGGGAGGGCGGCGAAGAATTTTTGCTAGATAAGGCAGCCCAAATTAAGTCATAATTCCCATTGAAAAATATAAAACAAAACAAAAACTAATTTCTGAAAAGGATAATGAAACAGCCAATCCTGCAAAAGGAAATTAGGTCAAATTGATCTATCAAGTTTGTATAGCACTTTTAATTTTACAGAGGGGTTATTCTGGACTTGATGTAAGGAAATTGGAAATGTTACTATTTTCTGAGAGTGATAGAGTTATTCAGTATAAGAAGAAAATACAGTCAGTAGTTGAAAGCTACCATGTTTGCAAAGATGTTCTTTTACAGAGCAAATAGCAGTTGGAAATTACCAGGCCCCAGAGAAAGTAATTCTCGAAAAAGAAGCTTCTCTGCCAACCCCACACCATCCTCATCATATAGTTTTTCAAGTATGGAAACAAAACGTTCTTTGTCCAGAAACATATTTTTTCAAAAAGTACAAAAATCAAAAGAAGCCTATGGCTCCAGAAGAACTCACACTACTCATATCAGTAAATAATCCAAAATTTATTTGTTTGGGGAGCATGTTTCTAGAAGGACGTGAACCATTTTGATCCTCTAATTCTTGCATAGAGCCACATCTTTATAAGACATAATAACAAACCAGAATATACTGTAACTCATTTTTTGACCTTTTAATATTTCTGTCACTGATTGTCAGAGTTGAGAACTACTCTCTATCCTGAGGTGATGGATTATTTAATTAACCATTGACCTTTTCCCAACATTTGTTGATGATGAGCACAGTCCCATCAAAGCTGCCCGCTCAGGATATTGGTCAATTCTGTGCTGCTTATCAATAAAATACCATTTTTTGTAACTTAAATCAAATAACTAGAATTACTTTATGCCCTTTATTTGGCTAAACCTATTTTAAAATGAATTTATGTATGTTTCCTTCTAACTATCTATGAGAAAAGAAAAATAGTTTTACTGTACCTTTTTAAAAGGCAGACCAGTTGAAAAGTTCTTCTAACAGTTGTTTAGAAGTTCCATTCATCAGTAAGGAGAATGTTCCTGCGTTTTTCCCACGGGTTTATTTTCTTATTAGAAGGTCAAAAAATTATGGTAGCTTTTGGTTAATTAAATTGTAAAATTAGAACCTTTCATTTGAATGACTGACTTGTTTCAGTACTTATGGTAAATAGCATATTCACATGCCCCTCCTACAGTCCCACACCTACCCACTCTCACTCTAGAAAGACTTTTCATCTCAGATGCTGGATGAGGTTGATAGTGTTGCAGGCAGAGGTTTCAGGAGAATGCTCCTCTTCTGTAGGCCACTCTGCTTTCAGGATCAAGTAATGCAGCATTTCAGAGAAGGCAGAACATTTTCAGAGGATCCGTTATTGGCTCTGTTGATATTATTCCTAAGTGTTTAGTTCTCAAAGATTTGTTTGAGGACATATCATAGCATAAAGGGGTTTAGACCCAGGCAGTCCTGAGCTCAGGATCTTAATTATTTCCTTTCTGAGTGATACTGTGCACATCATTTATCTTCTTCATGCCTCCATTTCCTCATCTATAAAATGGGAATAGAAATACCAACCTCTCCCACTTGCTATGAAAACTGCATGAGATAATATATGCAAAATTCCTGACAAAGTCTGTTAAAACAAAGCTGTTTTGATGTAATACTGAGTTTTCCAATTTGTCCTGTAGACATGGCCATTAACTCCACAAAGTAGAATATGACATATTAGAGATGTTTCAGCAAAAACTGAATTCCATACGCATTCCCATGGAGTCTCCAGTGTTTAAAGACTTGACATTATGGAAGTATATTGTCTTCATTAATTTATGTCAATTTTTAATGTTAGTGTAGCAGTATGGTACAATATATATATACAGAAGACTGTATGTATGTGTGCATAAATACACAAAAACACATGTACACACACAGATATTGCAGAGTGAGGGTTTAGACCCTAACAAAGCAGATTTTTATTAAAGCATCAATGTAGGACATAATATCAAGCATTAATTGTAACACTGGCCATTACTTGCTTGACAAGAAAAGGAAAAGATTTCTTAGAATGAAACATGTTTTGAAATTACAAAAAATGTAGTTAAGGTGACTGAACTTAGACTACAGAGCTGTACAATTATGTTCAATGAAATGGCATATGCAAGCTACACTTGTTTGTTTTCTTGTAGATCTGTTAATCATGCATTTCCTTCGGTATCTATCAGTTTCACTCTGAAGCCAAAGAGCTTACCTCCTATTAGAACAGATCTGTATGGGCATATCATCAGATATCTGGATGGTTAAGTTGTACGTTTGATACATGGGTGACGTTAATGCAATATTATGATGGATAACTATTAGCACATACATCACTGAAACATAGCCTCTCTAACGTCTGTGACAGTGGCTGCCCTTTCGATGTCAGTGTCAATCCACACCAGAATCACAAGAATGAACAAATGTGACAGGAGAGGGCTGTACCAATTACAGATGAAGGGATGGTATCTACTCCCACCGTTTGATGTGATTTATTTGGCGGTCCCTCTGCAATTGTAGGCAGCAGATTGTAGCTGTTTATGAAGTGACAAATGGTACTCAGTGACATTGAATGAATTCTGTAATCAGTTTAAATTGTCTAAAAAGTAGTCATGAATTGTGGTATTCGTTGAACGTCAGTGGATACAGAAAAGATTGAACTTTTTGCACCAAAAATATATATTCCAAATATATACCAGAAAGAGTTTTTAAAAATGAGTAACAAAGCTAGTTTGTTTTAGTGATAATTGTTTTTTTGAAGGATTTCAAAAAAATAATATTTAAAAAATTTGTCACTCAAAGTTTTTATTATTTTTCTTCTAATAAGGGCTACTTTTTATTGATTTGAGAGAGAGGGTTTTCTTTCTTGTGCAGTTTTATTTGGTGGTAGTAGGTGCATAATTCTCTGGTGGAAAAAATAAAAACAACTTAAATAGGGTTGTCAGTGAAATAATTGAAGCTGGTATGATATAAAAAGCCTTTTGGGCTTATGATCCCAGATACTGACTAAAGTTTTCAATTATTGTTTAGCCCTTTTTAAATAAAACTATTTTGGCCAAAGTGACTATTGATGAATTTACTGAATTCATTATAAATTTTTTAAAAATAATCTATTATGTTTGGGTTAGATCATACAACCAGAAGTTGTTTCCCTTAAACACTGCGGAAATGTATACACCTTTAAACTTACATATATTTGAAATAAGACTTTTGTTTCACATAAGAGTATATAACTAGCATAATGGAATAAAGTAACAGGCTGGGTTAACCTTACACAAGTGTATTTACATATTTATTTCAATTTATTAGACGCAGGTAGTCTTTTACATACTTAATACAAACCACTACTGCTATAAGCCAAGAATGATTTTTTCCTATCTCTGTATTATTCAAATTTATTAAACAATATTTCACATTTGTTTGACACAATGTCAAACTCAGGACTCCTAAAGAACTGCTGCAGCTTTGGAACTGTTATGCTTTCTTGGACTTTAATCATTTTTGGCAAGGCTCCATTTCCTGTCAGAAAGTGAAACAGCTTTGGAATGTCATTTTCACGAAAGAAAACAGAGAGAATCCGAGAGGAAGTTCTCCTCCACTCCAGATCCCCTAAGATACTCAAACACGCTCACAGGAGGGCTGGAATACATCAGACATTAGCAGAGGGAAAAGGACACAATTTTCCCACATTAAAATACATGGATAAAGTTGAACTTCGGCTAAAAATAGTTCCCATGACTAATCCTATTAAGTTTAAGAAATTGCGCAGTATCCTCCTTGAAACAGAATTACTTTCTGCCATCACACGCTGCTGCTCCCCCCTACACCCTCCAAGCCAGTAGCCGCCCTATGTTAGGCCCTCATCTTTCCCTTTGTAATGACATTAGGGGAAAGGGGAGAGAGAGAGAGATTGGGCCTTTTATTCAGGTCTCAGATATCAAAGGAAACCAAAACTAAGATACAGAGCTCAAAATTATCTCAGAATACCAAAAATTCTAAAGAGTAATACACTGTCCTTAGTAGATCTGCAGTGTTTTCCCACTCACTCTTGGACTCAACTCAGTGTCCCCAGGGAGCAATAAGATTGCAGAAAGCAAACAAAGATTACTCTGAGCTATGCCACTTCAAGGCCTAGAAATGTTGTATGTGCAAATTGAGCAGCAAAATGTAAAAATCTCTCCTCTTTTCGTGCTCCTGATTTTTGTCTCCTGTCACAACCACATTAACTGGATAGGGATAAGAATGGATCACTGAAAAAGGTTGACCAAGCTGAAACATTCTGAACTCAGTACATGTGTTGTTTTCTAAGAGAGAGGGAGCCATCAGTACTCTCACCATCCTGCAGTTCACACTGATCATCAGTGTTACTCTGGTCTTTTAAAGGGGCAGATATGGGAATATAAAGGAGTCTCTGCAGAAGAAGTCATTAGGTACCATGATACTGGCATATGTTAGTTAAGTGATTAGCAATGGTGAGGTTCAGCTGCCATGAAACCTAAACCCAGCTGATGCCATTAACGCACTGGATCTAATGAATCCCATAGACCACTTGAAAGCAGAAAAAGCAAAATGACAATAGGAGAATGGCTTCTAGTGAAATCATCAATCCAAAAAAGGAGGGAGGGATAGATGTTGTATTGCTAGGGCTAGGACCCACAGACCCTTCAAACCCATTGTACAGACTGGGTCACAGACCCCACACATGCAACAAAGATTACTCTGAGCTATGCCACTTCAAGGCCTAGAAATGTTGTATGTGCAAATTGAGCAGCAAAATGTAAAAATCTCTCCTCTTTTCGTGCTCCTGATTTTTGTCTCCTGTCACAACCACCAAGGCCTAGAAATGTTGTATGTGCAAATTGAGCAGCAAAATGTAAAAATCTCTCCTCTTTTGGACTTTCGTGCTCCTGATTTTTGTCTCCTGTCACAACCACATTAACTGGATAGGGATAAGAATGGATCACTGAAAAAGGTTGACCAAGCTGAAACATTCTGAACTCAGTACATGTGTTGTTTTCTAAGAGAGAGGGAGCCATCAGTACTCTCACCATCCTGCAGTTCACACTGATCATCAGTGTTACTCTGGTCTTTTAAAGGGGCAGATATGGGAATATAAAGGAGTCTCTGCAGAAGAAGTCATTAGGTACCATGATACTGGCATATGTTAGTTAAGTGATTAGCAATGGTGAGGTTCAGCTGCCATGAAACCTAAACCCAGCTGATGCCATTAACGCACTGGATCTAATGAATCCCATAGACCACTTGAAAGCAGAAAAAGCAAAATGACAATAGGAGAATGGCTTCTAGTGAAATCATCAATCCAAAAAAGGAGGGAGGG
>NW_007726215.1:1049780-1062229 GCF_000696425.1 Galeopterus variegatus | reverse complement strand
GGAGGGATAGATGTTGTATTGTCAGGGCTAGGACCCACAGACCCTTCAAACCCATTGTACAGACTGGGTCACAGACCCCACACATGCCAGGCTGGGTCACCAGACCCCTCACATGCAGGTCCATGAACTAGGTAATTGGGACAGATCCCAGGAGCCATTGGCAAATGACACAAGCTCAGTCCTCAGCTTCCTCAGCAGCAACAGCAGCTTAGAGCAGCCTCCAGCAGCAGTAGCAGTGGCCTCCCGGAGCATCCCAGGGGCACTGGTAACAACAGCTTGCAGCACCAGCCTCCAGCAGCAGTAGTGACCTCCTCTTGGCCTCCGTGGGGGCATCCCAGGGGCAGGGGATGCTGTGGATCAGAGCCATTGTCCTTTATACTTAAGTCCAATAACCCAGGACACCTGGGTGTGAGTCAGACAACCCAGGACCACCTAGCTGCCCATGCACATCCACAGACAATACCCAAGGAACACCTGGGTACACGTGCACAGTTACATATTTACATCAAATGCTCAGCAAGATTCCAAACATCTGAGGGAGCTCTGACCATTTTCCTTTATTTTCCTTACAGGTGTCATCTAAGAAACCTTTGTGGAACCACTGGGCAATCACTTATTTAAGCACTAGTTCTTTAGAACAGGCAGGTAATGCATCCCTAATTGTGTTGGGATACTTTAGAAATTACTTGTGCTTTTTAAGCAAAGTGGTCTATATTTCTAGTTTTGCATTAACATGCAGAAAATAAACTTATCAACTGATTCAGAGTTTTCCACATTGTCATTATAGTGTGCAAATACCTACAGTTACATAAATTGTAAAGAAAAATCTCTTGTTACAGATCCTAAACCAAATTGTACATATTTGAGCTAATCCATAATTCACAGTCACTTAAGGGTTGCATCTTGTCTTGTATACATGCACTTCATTGAAAACTGTGACCTAGAACTCCATCGATGTGTAATTCTGAGCAAAGTGGTCTATATTTCTAGTTTTGCATTAACATGCAGAAAATAAACTTATCAACTGATTCAGAGTTTTCCACATTGTCATTATAGTGTGCAAATACCTACAGTTACATAAATCGTAAAGAAAAATCTCCTGTTACAGATCCTAAACCAAATTGTACATATTTGAGCTAATCCATAATTCACAGTCACTTAAGGGTTGCATCTTGTCCTGTATACATGCACTTCATTGAAAACTGTGACCTAGAACTCCATCAATGTGTAATTCTATCCGGAGAGGTTTCATCCACCTTTAAGCTAATCAAATTTTTCAGGTTGCCTTGAATGTTATCAAAAGTTTCAGCTTAGCAGTTGAGAACCTAAAGCAATTGAGAGGGAATGTTTTGAAGTTTAACAAAGGAAAGTAATGCTGTCAAGTTAACAGGCAGTAGAGTGAAAAGTTAAGAATGTGGATACTATAGCCACATTGACTGGGTTTAACTCACGGTTCTGCTACCTGCTCATTAAAAGTTGTAATGTCTATGGCTATGTTGGGCCAGTAGAAAAAGAAAGAATATAAGGAGTTAAGGTAGACAAGGAACGATTAAAAGTGGCAAGAAGTGTTTTGTTCTTCCTCTTTTGAGTATCAACCCTATAATGCCTACTATGCTGAACTAGATTTAGTTAGTGAGTGAGTGAGTTAGTTAGAATTAGTTAGTTTTGGCTATCGGCTTCTGTGGACATACATGGTTTGTCCTCTGCCAGACAAAAAACAAATCTGAATCCTTGTCCCCTGGGACGCACAAAATCGTCTTTTGAGTATCAACCCTATAATGCCTACTATGCTGAACTAGATTTAGTTAGTGAGTGAGTTAGTTAGTTAGAATTAGTTAGTTTTGTCTATCGGCTTCTGTGGACATACATGGTTTGTCCTCTGCCAGACAAAAAACAAATCTGAATCCTTGTCCCCTGGGACGCACAAAATCGAAAAGACTATGAATTCAAACTTTTAGAAAATTTGTACAAAATATGTATGTCAACAAACAGAAATAATTAGCAAGGATAAGCCATCATTCTTTAAAACAGGAACACTCCACATCTATAAAGGTTGCAATTTTATAAGCCATTTATAAAAGTTTCAGGGCAGCATGACCCAAGCTCAGAGAATTTCAGGTTTCTGTTTAAAGAACCAAATTACAATAGATATTTTAATTTAAAAATTTAAAAGAAGCAAAGAAGTTGTTATTTGGCAACACAGGGTATAGGCCTGATCTTAGCCCCTGTGGATTCAAGTCCTCTCAGATTCCTGTGAAAATAGAAGCCCATGTCCCTAGTCTTAGTTAGTAGTGCTAGCTGCAACTCAGATTCCTGTGTACTCATTCTACTGGGCCACTGACTAACTGAGCAAAGCCTTTTTTAAAATCTGTCTCTGCTTCAGTTTCTTTCATGTGAAATGGGGATGATAATCACGACTATTTCATGGGCTTGTTGTAAAGACTAGTTGAGATAATACATATTGAGCCCTTAAAACACAGCCTAGCACACACAAAACCCACCATAAAAATCAGCTATCATAATTTGTTGTGGTAGATATTATTGCAGAGGTTTATCATGTCATCTGAAACTCTCTTAACTCCAGATTCCAAACAACTAATTCCTCTTTTCTTGCAGCTGTATGCACACCAGCTAACCTCTCATACAAATTTCAGCATGAAAGTTTCATTTCTTCAGAGGGTCCCCAATTCCTCTGCATTGGTGATGGCCCTAAATTTCCTTAGAAATCCAGTAAAATCATCATTCTTGTTCACCTCTCTGCTACTTGCTCTGTCCTTTTTCTTTCCTCTACAAAACTAATTTATTTTGTCATTGTCTATGAGCCTGAAAGTCCCTAAATTCAACAGTCAGACTTTGCAACCTAGGAGAAACTTTTCCACAACATAAGCATGTCTGGATTCATTGGCCAGCTGAGTCCACCAGCAACTGTATCCTTACTTTCCATGGCTGCTTTTGTGTGGGCTTCTCTGTAAGCCCAGCATCGAGGCCTATACCCACACTGCTGTAGATGCCTGTAGGGGAATAGTCACCAAAGATCGACTCTGACAAACAGCTTGCTACAGCTCTAATGGTGAGACATATAAAATGCATCATACATTAAATTTAATGTTGCCTCATTAGTCTTAATTAGATTCCTGCATTACACCAGGATTATGGTTTCTCCATGTTTATGTTTTCTCCTAAAAACAAGTCTACTTCAGATAACACTTTTTAAACCTTTGAATAAAAATGTCCAGTAATGGATTAATGTCAACAATATTCTTAATCTTAGAAAAATAATCTTAAAAGAAAGGCAAACTAAATTATCAAATTTCTAGGGAGTTTCATGTCATGCATTAAGCCTATTAGAAAAGTCCTGAAATTTTACATCTTTATTTTACTCAGGAATAAACTTTAAAATGGCAAACATTTGTTCACTAAGAAAAGTAATTGGCTTATTATTTCCTTTATTCTCCTTTCTATCATTATGCATAATATGTGATATGTTTTTTTCAATAAAAGAATAGTTGCTTCCCTCCTCCTCTCCCTGTTTCATAGTTTAGCTTCTCGTTTTATTGGCATCTACTCTGAAGACATATCACATTTAGTATCATCATAACTATTAAAGAAGAAAGGGACTTGAGAATCCATGGAGTGAAAACATTTTTGAATAATAAGGAAATTGAGGCCCAGAGGTTTTAGAGACTGGTGGAGGGCCTGTAGGTAAGATGGTAGATCTATGACCCAAAGCCAGGTTTTCTGGCCCACATTTCATTTCATCACGTATCTGATGACCCCACGGTGTGAGTATATTCTCCCAATGTGTGAATATATTCTGCTGTCATGGTCCAAATGCATCCTGCAATGCTGGCCTCCCAATCTCTCACTCTGATTAACATCTTTATGCAATTTACATATCTGAACAGACTCTGAAATACCTGTTGCTTGGCTGCAGTTTTATGAATAATCACACACTCATTTAAAAAAAAATGTCAAAGAAAATGCAATGTAAATCATGTCTGTTAAGAAGGATTCTTCAGTTCTCTGTCACTAGATAATGAAAGGGTAGGTAATGTGGAAGTCCTGAAAGGCTACATCTCCTTCCTACTTAGGTGCTAGTAATTTAAGGATTATAATAGATACTAAACAATGGATTAAAAGGAATTCAGTCCTGCTGCAGATTCAGAACTCACCACTTCCTCCTCTTGTTAGAAAAGGACAGAAATATTTCTTATCTCATTCTTCTCCTTGTCTGTTTGGGTTTCCCACTGTCCTGCAGCGATTGCTGTGACACGGCCAATGCCTCTGTATAGCAAAGTCTCATCTGGGAGGAAAATATCAAGTGAGGAAAATATCAAAATTTAGGAGCCGAAGAAAAAGACAGCTACAGAGTGAAGAGGAGAGTAGAATTTAGAACCAAACAATATTCTTGTGCAATTTGGAAACTCCAGCTTAGCATGGAAACCACTTTAAATTTGCCAGCCCCATGAAACTGTGACAGTGAGGAACAGATATCTATGGGGAAAACTGGAAGCTTGGAAAAGTCCAGTGAACACTGTTAGGTCAAAGCACATTTTAGTCCAAATAGCTTTTGGACAATATTCATATATTCATTTCTGTAATCTATCTATTTTGGAAATAAAGACCTAGTTGCAAAACTAGCAAAGAAAGCTATTTGTTCACCTAGGTATTACATGTATTTCTCATAAGTAATTTTCCAACATCTTATGATAACTAGTCATTTATTTAATGACCCCTTGTAACAGCTCCGTGGATATATATTCTAAACCTCTGAGTTCCTAAAAAATTTTAGAACAACTTCCAAATTAATTCCAACAATGTGCAAGTTAGAGAAACAAATCATATTTTGGTGAATAAAAACTGCTGATTATACAATGGAATATTTAGATAAAGTAATATCTGAATGTTTTCTGAAATATAGAAAGAAATGTAAAGAAGATAACATATGTAACATAATTGCTCATGACTTTGAATTCTGTAGTTCATAATATAATCACAGCATTTTTATTGTGCATATTCTAGAGGAATACAAGCTTTAAAAGATTAAGCATTAACAACAATGAAGATACCACCTCACACCTATTAGAATGGCCATAATCCAAAACTGACAACAGCAAATGCATTGAGGATGGGCAGCAACAGGAATTCCATTCATTCCTGGTGGGAATGCAAAACGGTACAACCACTTTGGAAAACAGTTTGGCAGTTTTTTACAAAACTAAATATATTCTTGCCATAGAATCCAGAAATCGCATTTGTTGGTATTTACTCAAAGTTAAAAACCTATGTCCACACACACAAAAAAAACTGCAAATGGATATTTATAGAAGCTTTAATCATAATTGCCAAAACTTAGAAGCAAACAAGATTTCCTTCAGGAGGTGAATGGATAAATGAACTGATACATCCAGAAAATGGAATATTATTCAACACTAAAAATAAATGAGCTATCAAGCCATGCAAAGACATGAAGGAAACAACTGTATGTTACGAAGTAAAAGAAGCCAATATGAAAAGGCTACATACTTCATGACTCCAATTATATGACATTCTGGAAAAGGCAAAACTGTGGAGACAATAAAAAGGTCAGTGGTTACCAAGGGCTGAGGGGAGGAAAGGGATGAACAGGTAGAACAAAGAGGATTTTTATGGTGAACTCATGTAATTTTGTATTTGTCCAAACCAATAGAATGTACAACACCAACACCAACGGTGAGCCCTAATATGAATTACGCACTTTGGGTGGAGATGTTCTCTAGTGGGAGATGTTCACAATGAGGAACTATGCCAGTGGAGGGGGGAGAGGGTACAAGAGAAATCTCTGTACCTTCTGCTCAATTTTGCTGTGAACCTAAAACTGCTCTGAAAAAAATCAAGTCTTTAAAAATAGGTTAAGCATTAAATACACACACACACACACACACACGAAAAAAAGTCCCATGAACTTTTAACAAATTTATACTTGGAAAACCAATTCTGTAGTCATGTAAAATGAAGTGGACAGTAGCTTCTACTATTAAACTTTTGGGTTAGTAGTAAGCTATCAAACCACCCACGAAATGTCAAAATATTCTGTACAGCTCAGAGTTAGGGATGTATGACTCTCTGTGATTTATGGAAACATTATTTATAATGTATTTTCTGTTCATCTCTGTCCAGTGCTGCACCTTTTATAAACCTACTGATTAATATCAAACAGTGAACAAATCTGACAAGCAGGATTTCCAATCTAACAAAACTGTTTATAGTGTGAATGAAAAAAGCACACCATTTCCAGGCAGTGTGCTTAATAATAAAATTCTGTTGTACTTAAGTGGTGAAGGGATTACTTAACTGTCAAAGTTTCTTTAACTGTTAAGAGTAGCCGCATTAAAGACTTGCTATTCAGAAGCACAAGCAGAATATTTCATGCCAGTTTATTCATCATTATCATATTTCTATATTTAAATATAAGACCAGTGATGTGTATAACAATAAAATAAATTCAACTATTTGAAATTAACTCACTCTAAGGTATTTTTATGGTAGAGAATAAACAAAAAGTCTTACTTATATAAATTTAAATTAATTAACTTTTTACAAATATTAAGTAATTTTTGTAAAAAGATATCTACACACCCACATTCTCTGCAGCATTATTCACAATAGCCAAGATACGTAAACAACCTAAGTGTACACTGATGAATGAATGGGTAAGAAAATGCAGTGTGTGTGTGTGTGTGTGTGTGTGTGTGTGTGTGTATATATATACATATGTATGTATATGTATATGTATGTGTATATGTACATGTATATATATGTGTATATATATATATGTAGTGTATATATATATATATATACACACACACACAATAGAATACTATTCAGCCTTAAAACAGAAAAAAATGCTGCCATTTGCAACAACATGGATGAAACTGGAAGACATTAATCTATGTGAAATAAGCCTGACCCAGAAAAAAAAACAAAACTTTATGATCTCACTTACATGTGGAATCTGCAAAAGTTGAGTTCATAAAAGCAGAGAGTAGAATGGTGATTGCTGAGCGTTAGAATTGGGGGCAGGGAGGTGGAAATAGAGAGATGTTGGTCAAAGAGTCCAAAAGTTCAGATATAGTGGATAAATAAGTTCTGGAGATCTAATGTATAGTATGGTGATTGTAGTTAATAATACTGTGTCATATACTTAAAATTTGCTGAGAGTTGATCTTAAGTGTTCTCAACACACACCAAAAAAATCATAACTATATGAGGTAATGGATATGCTAATTAGCTTAATTGTGGTAATCACTTTACAATGTACACATATATTGAAACGTCACATTTTATACCTTAAATATATATAATTTTTTCTTGTCAAGTTTACCTCAATAAAGCAAAAAAAAAAATGACAATATGTGTTCTTTATTTTGATTTTAAATACCTCAAATACTTTAATAGATCGTAAAATGTTTTTCATCAATTTTTATACACCAAGAAAATATATATATTGTTATGAATTATATTTGAACATTTCTTCAGAAAATGAATAATTATATCATGAACCTCAAAACTTTGGCAAGATATTTTGCAAAATCTTTTCTTTAATTTTGACGATCATGACCAGTCTATGTCTTTAGTTTCATTGACAGAATTATAAGACTACATGTATAGAAAGATTTTAACTTTATAATCATTAAGAATATTGAAACAGCAACAAATAAAATAATTTATATTACTAAAATCAATTATTCTAAATAGGTCAACTTGATAGAAGAATGAAGAGTTTAACAAAACTAGGCTAGTTTTTAAAAAAACTATAGATATCAAAAAACAATAAGAAAAAAATTTACCCAATTATTAGCTATATTCAGCATGCTGTGCAATTGATCAGAAAAAAAAAATCAGACTTATCCCTCTTATGTAAGTCAGTGTGTGCACTCTTTAATTATTATCTTCCCATTTCTCCCACCTCCATCCTCTGGTAAGCACCATTCTACTCTCTGCTTCTATGAGTTCAGTTGTTTTAGATTTCACATATAAGTGAGAACATGCAGTGTTTGTCATTCTGTATTTGGCTTATTTCACTTAGCATAATGTTCTCCAATTTCATCCACGTAGTTGCACATGACAGAATTTATTCCTTCTTTAAGGCTGAATAGTATTCCTTTGTGTGCATATACTATGTTTTCTTTATTCATTCATCCCTTGATAGATACTTAGGTTGATTCCATAACTTGGATATTGTGAATAGTCCTATAATGAACATGGGACATGCAGACATCTCTTCAACATAATTATTTTAAATATTTTGGGTAGATACACAGAAGTGGGATTGCTAGATCATATGGTAATTTTATTTTTAGTTTTTCAAGGAGACTTCATACTATTTTACATAATGGTTGTACTAATTACATTCCCACCAACAGTGCACAAGGGTGCTTTTTTCTCTACATCCTTGCCAACACTTGTTGTCTTATATCTTTTTGATAACAGTCATTCTGACATGTGTGAGGTGATATCTTGTGGTTTTAATTTGCATCTCTGTAATGATTAGTGATGTTGAGCATCTTTTTATGTATCTGTTAGCCATTTCATGTGTCTTCTTTTGAGATATGTCTATCAAGTCCCTTGCCCATGTCTTAGATAATTTGTTTTCTTTCTATAGAGTTGTTTGCATTCCTTATATATTTTGGATATAAATACCTTATCAGATATATGGCTTGCAAATATTTTCTCCCAATTCATAGGTTGGCTCTTTGCTTTGATAATTGTTTCCTTTGATGTACAAAAGCTTCTCATTTTGATGTAATCTCATTTGTCTCTTTGCTTTTGTTGCCTATGCTTTTGGAGTCAAATCTAATGCATCATTGCCTAGACCAATATTATATAGATTTTCCCCCATGTTTTCTTCTAGTATTTTTACAGTTTCAGGTTTTATGTTTAAGTCTTAAGGTTTTATGTTTAAGTCTAATTCCATTTTGAATTGATTTTCTATATGGTGTGAGATAGGAATCCAATCTCAATTCTTTTGCACATGTATATCCAGTTTTCCCAACACCACTTATTGAAGACACTGAACACTTTAAATCAACTATATTAAATATGCTCAAAGAGTTAAAGGAACAATTGAAAAATAACTAAATGAAACCAGGAAAATGATATCTCAATGTATGGAGAGTATCAGTAAATTGATAGAGACCATAAAAATAGTCCAAATAGCAATTCTAGAGCTGAAAAATAGAATAGCTGAAATGAAATAGTCACCAGAGGGGCTCAACACATATTTGCGCAGGAAGAGTTACTGAACTTGTACATATGTCAATTGAAAATATCCAGTTTTAGGAGCAGAAAGAAAAAAGAATGAAGAAAAATGATCAGATCCTAAAATATCAATGAGGTACCATGAAGTATATCAACATATTCAATACAGGAGTCTCAGAAGGAGAGGAGAGAAATAAAGGAGCAGAAAAAATATTTGAAGAAATAATGGTTGAAAACATTCCCAATTTGAAGGAAACCATGAATCTACACTTCCAAGAAGTGCTACCAACTCCAAATAAGAGAAATTCAGAGATCTACACACTGAGACACATTATATCAAACTATTTAAAAACAGAAATACTTGAAAGCAGCAAGACTGATATACAGCTGACCCTTGAACAACATGGGGCTTAGAGGTACTTGCCCCTCACATAGTCAAAAATCTGCATATAAATTTAGACTCCCCGAAAACTTAACTAATAACTACTACTTAATAACTACTTAAGTAGGTTACATAAATGGTAGTTCAGTAATACTTAACTACTAATAGCCTACTGTTACGTAGACTACTTAATTATGTAACAATTTTCCAACATATTTATTGAAAAAACTTCATGTGTAAGTGGATTGTGCTGTTCAAACACCTGTGGTTCAAAGGTCAACTGCACTGCATTCTCATTGAAGAGATCTTCAATAACATTAATAGTTAATCTCATATCAGAAACTACAGAGGCTAGAAGACAAGGGGATGATATATTTACAGTGTTGAAAGAAAAAAAATCTATCAACCAGGAATTCTATGTCAAGCAAAATAATTCAAAAATGAGGGAGAAATTAAGACATTCCCAGATAAAAAGAAATTAAAGCAGTTATCAGAAACTACAGAGGCTAGAAGACAAGGGGATGATATATTTACAGTGTTGAAAGAAAAATAATCTATCAACCAGGAATTCTATGTCAAGCAAAATAATTCAAAAATGAGGAAGAAATTAAGACATTCCCAGATAAAAAGAAATTAAAGCAGTTTATCATGAGTAGATATTTGCTACAATAAATGTTAAAGGGAGACTTTAAAGCTGAAATTAAGGAACATTAGACAAAAACTCAAAACGACACAAAGTAAAAGCATCAGTAAATATAACTATGTGGGTAAATATAAAACACAGTATTATATTTTTGTTTTGTAATGCTGCCATTTTTAATAAATGACTTAAAAGAAAAATGTACAAAACAATAATTACAAATCTATGTTGATGGATTACAGAGTACCAGATATAATTTATGACAGCAACACCATAAAAGGGTTGGAGATAGAACTGTATAGAAACAGATTTTGTATGCTATTGTAGCTAAGTTGGTATCAATTCAAACAGGTTGTTATACATTTAGGGTGTTTATTGTAATCACAAGTGTAACCACTAAAACCATAACAAAAATAAACACAGAAGAGGAAGTCAGGAGAGACTCAAAATATTATATGAGAAAAATCAAATAAACAGAAAAGAAAGTAGTAATGAAAGAATTGAGGGACAAAAAAGATATGACATGTAGAAAACAAAAAGTAAATGGCAGAAGTACATCCTTCCTTATAAGTAATCACTTTAAATGTAAATGGATAAACTCACCAATTAAAAGGCAGAGACTGACATAATAGGTTTGAAAAAGAGTATGATTAAAAGCATCAGTAAATATAACTATGTGGGTAAATATAAAACACAGTATTATATTTTTGTTTGGTAATGCTGCCATTTTTAATACATGACTTAAAAGAAAAATGTACAAAACAATAATTACAAATCGATGTTGATGGATTACAGAGTACCAGATATAATTTATGACAGCAACACCATAAAAGGGTTGGGGATAGAACTGTATAGAAACAGATTTTCTATGCTATTGTTGCTAAGTTGGTATCAATTCAAACAGGTTGTTATACATTTAGGGTGTTTATTGTAATCACAAGTGTAACCACTAAAAACATAACAAAAATAAACACAGAAGAGGAAGTCAGGAGAGACTCAAAATATTACATGAGAAAAATCAAATAAACAGAAAAGAAAGTAGTAATGAAGGAATTGAGGGACAAAAAAGATATGACATGTAGAAAACAAAAAGTAAATGGCAGAAGTACATCCTTCCTTATAAGTAACCACTTTAAATGTAAATGGATAAACTCACCAATTAAAAGGCAGAGACTGACATAATAGGTTTGAAAAAGAGTATGACCCAACTATCTGCTGTTTATAAGAGGCCCACTTTAAATCCAAAGATAAGGGCCAGCCGGTGGCTCACTCAGGAGAGTGTGGTGCTGATAACACCAAGGCCACGGGTTCGGATCCTATATAGGGATGGCCAGTTTAGCTCAATGGCTGAGCATGGTGCAGACAACACCAAGCCAAGGGGTGAGATCCCCTTACGAGTCATCTTTCAAAAAATAAATAAAATAAATAAATAAATAAATCCAAAGATAACAATAGGTTGAAAGCGATAAGATGGAAAAAGATATTCAATTCAAGTAATAATCAAAAGAAAGATGGGCGGCTATGCTAATATCAAACAAAATAGACTTTAAGTCATATAGTGTGACAAGAGACAAAGACTTTACATATTTATAAAAATGTCAATACTTCAAAAATTTAAAACAACTGTGGGCATTGCTAGAATACAGCAGAATTCATAAGACCTGCATTTTTGTATTTAAAATACTACATTATCTACCTCTTTCCTGGGATGACCCCAAAAGTGTCAAACTAAACAACTTAGGAATATTTTCTATCTGTGCAATTCTGGCAAAGGAAAGCCATTTATAGTAACAATATCTCTGTTTTGGTTTTTTGTTTGTTTTGTTTTTTGAGTCTCAAGTCCCAATTCATTCCACAGGCAGAGGCACCACCTGGCCCCACATAATCCTCTAGCCTAGAAGATGACCTGTTGAATTGGTAAATTCATCCAAAAGAGCAGATTGACTTTGAAAGTCTGGGTTTTCTTTAATTCATAATTTTTCTGATTGGTTTAAAATTGTTCCAAGTGGGAAATGCATCACGACATTTGTCACATTGACTAATTGTGATCTTTACACAATTATATTGCATTAATAACCATAGAACTAACCCACATACAAATTTTGAGTATCATCAGTCCAGTAAGTCATTTTATACATATTTTTAGAATCCTGACAAGTAGATTAATCTGAACCAAATATATATATA
>NW_007726215.1:1029983-1048839 GCF_000696425.1 Galeopterus variegatus | reverse complement strand
CTCAGACAAGTTACCTTAAATTTTGTTTAATTTTTTTTCTCTTTAAGCATACTCATAAAAAGTTTTTATTGATAACTAAAATTAACTAATAAACTAAAACTAATAAAAACCAAATCAAAAAAAAACCCCTCGCATTCCTTTAGTAATATTATGACCTACATTTGGAAAGGAAACCTATGCTCTTTAGTTCTAATTCCCCAAAGTCTAGACTCCCTTCTGCATTTCAATAGACTATATACACTTGGCATTTTAGTCTTCCAGGTTCAGGGGTTTGCAAAAGACATGTCTTGATTAGTTTTTATGCTTATCTTAAACAACCTCAGTTTTAGAACATTGAACAACTCAGTAGTATTGACTATATAGCCAAAACTACATGAAAATCATATAATGTGTGTCAGGATTGGGGCAGAGAGAACAAAAACTGATAACAAGATATTTGTATGTATCTTTGTTGTGGTCTTTTCGCAGCTCTAATCAAATTATCAATACGTCTCTAGAATGAGTAACTGCTGAGCCCAGCACACATGTCAATTCTGCAAGTATAAGACATTTGTGAACCCTAGGAAGAAAAAGTGATTATGGCAAGCTGGTTGTCCAGGACTAAGAGAGGCCAAGATTTGCTGACTTGAATTCTCCCTACCACTGAGACTAGGAGTCCAAACTTCTGCTGTAGAGAAGACTAGGAATGAAGAGGCTTCCTTTTCCTGCCCTGAGGAGACCAGCATTCACCAGCAAAACATGGCAGTCTTGCAGATGTGGACCACAAATCTTTCCATCACCTGAGAGGTTTCCATAGCACTAAGAAGCCAGAAATTAAGCTGGATCCAAAGAATGAGATGAGCAATGATCTGGCAAAGAAATGCGCTTCAGAAACCAACAGCTTGAAGGAGAAAGCACTACACCCAGAGTAGGCAGCTCCTTGTAAAACAGAACTGCATGTAGAGACTGATGACTTCACCTACCACAAAACAAACTGTAAGTGCACATAAAATTATTCAATTAAAACATTAGGAATAAAACAACCCAATTAGAATCATGTTTACTGAATCTTTAAATTCAACACAAAACTTGAAGGCAAGTGTATTACTGGTGAGATTTGAATAAGTGTCCTGAGAGATTAAGAATAAGAAATAGCTCAAAACATAGAGTAAAAATGCAAGCACATGGAAACCATAAAGAAAAAGCTAACAAAGTTTAAGGAGTTCCCCAGAAGGTATAAGATACAAATAATGCTTTACAAAATAATTCCATATAAAGAGTTAACTATAATGTATGAAATAAAAATTATTTTAAACATTAGAAAATCATTTATTTTACCTAGTGTTAGGCCAAAAGTTTAAAAAGGAAAAAAAATTGAAAGACTTGACTGTGCAAATATATTTTAAATTGTATGGCAAAAGATAGCATAAAAAAAGTCATCACTCACATGTTAGAGTTGGAAAATATCTGCAAAGAATATGAAAGATAGTTGGCAGATAGCCATAATGTAGTAATCATAAACTGATGAGAAAAATCTTAAGAACCCTGTATGTAGTAGTTATCTATTGCTGCGTAGCAATGCAGTTTTGTCTCCAAAACTTGGGAGATTAAAACAATGAACATCTATTTTCTCACAATTTCTGTGGGTCAGGCATCTAGGAGTGTCTCAGCTAGGTTCTTCTTGTTCTAGATCTGTCATAAAGTTGCAGTAAAGCTGCCGACCACTTCGGACTCACAGGTCTCAGTGAGGAGAGGAGATCTACTCCCAAGCTCGCTCCCATGTGTTTTGGTAGGCTTCATCCTCTCCTCATACAGTTCTCTCCACACAGCCGCCTCATGATGTTGTAGCTGGCTTCTCACAAGGTGAATAATACAAAGTGAGCAAGAGAGAACACCCTAGAAGCAATCTACCCTTTGTGTGAGACATCCCATCATGTCTATATTCTATTTGTTTGAAGCTAGTAACTTGTATTAGTCCTTTTCTGTTGCTTATAACAAAATACCTGGAAGTAGGTGAGTTATAAGAAAATGAAATTTATTGCTTACAGTTTTGGAGGCTGGGAAGTCTAAAGTCCAGGGAATACATTTGTAAAGGCCTTGGTGGCAACAGCGACCCAGGGGACTCACCTGGCAGAAAATGGTGGAGGACAGAGATTAAAGCCCTCATGAACTCCCCTTTTAAAGCCCTCAGAACCATGTCCCTGACCACTATCATTAATCCATTCACTAAAGCATGGTCCTACAGTCCAATTGCCTCTCCAAAGCCTCACTCTTCAATCACTGCAATAGAATTTTCCACCTTCAACAATCACAGTGGGGATTTAAGCTTCAATAAGGTTGGGAGGGCATCAAATCTACAGCATAACTAAATCCAGCCTACACTTAGAGGGAGAAGTTTACACAAGGGCCTGAATGTCAAGAGGCAGGGATAATTGAGGCCATCTTAGAGGCTACCACCATACTACCCCCACACTATGGGAAAACAGACAAAGGATATTAGTAGGCAATTTATAGAACAGTGGATCCAAACAGCTAATATATGTGTGTGTATGTATATGATTTCCAAACTGCTAATTGATAAAATACAAATTAAAGTAAGTATTGAAGAGTGAGAGGGCTGCCCCCTCTGCTCAGTAGCAGTCAAGCAGCAGAGCACACTTGGGGGCCTAAGACAGGAGCCAAGGGCAGCACCACCACGCTGCAAGCAGGTAAGGAGCATGCCAAAAACACCACTTTCACACGGGTGGCCCACAACAAACACCACCACAGCCACAGCTGCTGAAAAAGCAGCTCAATGCCATAGCAGTAGCCATATCCACTGTGCAGGTATCCCACCAGACACTTGACTGCATTGACACAGAGTCACCAGTGGAGAATGGAAAAAGAAGAGAACATCTCTCTCCTCAAAGCCCACTCCAGAGTAATAGAAGAAGCAACTGCTTTACCAGATGACCAGACATCAATGTAGAGATATTAGAAATACAAAAACCCAAGAAAACATGACTTCACCAAAAGAATACAGTAATTCTCAAATACTGGGCCCTATAGAGCAGGAAACCCTTGAAATGACTGAAAAGCAGCAATTTTAAGAAAACTCACTGAGATACAAAAAGACTCAGACAACATAATGAAATGAGAAAAAAAAATTCCAGGATATGAAAGAGGAAATTTACAAAGAGATTAATACCTTAAAAGTAAAGTAGTAGAACTTATGGAACTGAAAGATTCACTCAACAAGATAAAAAAAACACAACCAATAGCTTAAGCAGCAGGCTAGAGCAAGCCAAAGAAAGAATTTCTGATCTTGAAGATAGTCTCCTTGAAATAATCCAGGCAGAAAGAAAAAAGTAAAAAAAGAATTTTTAAAAAGGAAGAAAATCTGAGAGAGCTAGCAGACAACCTTAAGTTCACAAACATTTGAATCATGGATGTTCCAGAAGGGGAGGAGAAAGAAAAAGGCATGAAAAACCTATTCAACAAAATAATAACAGAAAACTTCCCAGGTATAGAGAGAGACACAGACATTCAGATCCAGGAGGCTCAAAGACCCCCAAACAGATTGAATCCAAAAAGATCCTCTCCACGGCACATTATAGTCAAACTGGCAAAGCTCAAAGACAAAGAGAAAGTCTTAAAAGAAGCAAGGGGAAAGTGTCAAGTAACCTATAAGGGAACCTCTATCAGATAAAACAGACTTCTCAAAAGAAACTCTACATGCCAGAAGAAAATGGGATGATATATTTAAAACACTAAAAGAAAAAAAATGCCAGCCAAAAATACTACAGCCAGCAAGGCTATCCTTCAGAAATGAGGTGGAAATAGTGTATTTTCCAGACAAACAAAAACAGTGGGAGTTCACCACCACACAACCAGTCCTGCAAGAAATCCTCAAGAGAGCCCTGCATCAAGAATCTGAAAAACAATAATCACTCATCTTACTAGCTATAGTTTTGCTCAAATTCTCAGTTATTTCATAATTCAGTCTTGATAGGTGGCAGGTTTCTAGAAACGTATTCATTTCATCTAGATGCTCTAATTTATTCACTAACAATTATTTGTAGTATTCTCTTATAATCTTTTTGATATCTGTAAATTTGGTTGTAATGACCCCTCTTTCATTTCCAATTTTAGTTATTTGAGTCTTCTTTTTTCTTAGTCCATCTAGGTAAAGCTTTGTCAATTTTGTGGATATTGTCAAAGTAAAAAAAAAAAAAAAAAAAGGTAAATTTGATTTAATCCATAAATCAATGCATAGGAACTAAATTAGAAATTCAAATCTTTTCTGTGCATTCTTTTCTTTCAACTTGTTTTTAAGCCCTCTCCACAGGAACAGTGAACGGAATTAGAAGAGAAATTTGGTTTTATCAGAATCCCATTGTTATTGGTGATAGTGTTTAACAAAATTCTGTGAGAGGATATTAAACGGACTTGTAAGCTGCAATTTCAAACTTAGGCTGAAACTTAAAAAGTGGATAGCAAATCACAAGGCCTTCAAAAGTCTTCCACTTTAAATATTAATATCAGTTTTACCTGTTGGTTCAGTTTCCCTTTAATAGTGTCACTTATTTAGCCCTCACGGACTTACAATTAAGTTAGTTTTAGTGTGTGAGAGCTTCTCATTTCAGAACTTCAGAAACTCGTGATCTTAATTATTACATCAATTTTTTAAATGGGAGACTGTGTATGAAAATGTTTTAGCATGTAAATTACTACATAAATTAATGTTAGCATTTTTAATTTATGATTTTTTCAATTTTATGTCATTTTCTGTGTTTAGACTGCTGTTATATTTATGATTTTATCAATTTTATGTCATTTTCTGTGTTTAGACTGCTGTTATTATATTTTCTACTGTGAATAGTTTTCGTTACTCACGTCTTTTCTTTTTTTTTTTTTTGTCCTTTTTTTGAGACCAGCCACACCACGCTCAGCCAGTGAGTGCTGTGAGTGCACCGGTTATCCCTATATAGGATCCAAACCTGCGGCGGGAGCGCGCCACGGGCTCGGCCCCGTTACTCATATCTTTATTTTATAGTTCACTGTATTCAAATATTCTTTCAGTATAATAAACACTACAATACTTTTGGGGAAAAAAAATGAATGACATACCACTTGCCCCTGTCAAAATGGCAAGTTGTTTTTTTTTTTTTAATTTTGATGATGTATTTTATTTTACCCAATGTACACAAAATATTATTATTTCAATACACAATCAATATAAAATATTATTTTTTAAAAACTAAGTCTTTGAAATCGGGTGCATATTTTACACTTGTAGCGTATCTCAATGCAAACACTAAATTTCATCAGAAATATCTGATGTGTATTTAGATTTAGTTTAAAAAGTAGATTCACTTACCCAGGTTGTTCCAAATGAACTTTAAAATGTTCCAATTAACTGAAGAGAGTGCCAGTTTTTCAATTTAAATTCATTAAAATTAAGCAAAATTTTAAATTCAGTTCCTCTTTATACTAGTCACAATCTGAGTTACCCAATAGCCAACGTCACTAGTGGCTACTCTATTGAATGATGTTGTTCCATAGGATTTAGTGGGGGTTTTCTCAGACTTGAACTTGAAGAGTGCGAGTATACTAAATATCTTCCATTTGTTTAGAACTTTGAACATTGCCAAAGCATCTTCACATCTTCTATTTCATTTTATTCTCACAACATTTCTGTTAGGTAAGTTGAGCAGCTGTCATTTGCCAATGAGCAAATTGAGGCTTTGAGCAAGTTAATGTCCAAGTTCCCAAAGCAAGTTTGTGATGAAACCAGGAATGGAATTCCTATTCAGCACTTCTCAACTTTCTCTTTTTCACTGAGCCATGTTTCAAAAACTAGGAATTTTGTCTGCAACAGCAGGGTTAACCTGCATCCACAGACTTCAGATGGTCATCCTTCAAAGTCAAGTCGAGAATGACAAAATTTTTTGAAAGTAAATATAATACCTACTAGATAATTGAAATTAATATATATATATATATGCCTCAACCAGAAAATCTACTTCTTAAAATCTATCCTATAGAAATAAAATCAACAGTATTTAGAGGTATGTGTGCAAGGACATTATTTGGAGTAGCTCAAAACTGAAATCAGTTGGGAATGGGATGAATGAATATTAATATGAGTGATGGCTAAATAAATTGCAGTTCATTTTTAATTACCATGGAATATTATGTATTCTTTTAAAATGATTAGTTAGATCTGTATCAACTGTCTTGGAGGAAGTTTGCATAAAATGATATACAAAAAAGTAAACATAATATGATTTTATTGTTGTAATGACAATAATATCTACCAATTGATTAATTATATAATTGTGTGTATATACATATATATATAATATGAGAAGGGATAAATACATAGTGGAAAAGAGAAATACGCATATATGAAAGGATAAACATCAGGTTGTTCACGTTGGTTACTTCTAGCATGGGGAAGCTTGGTTTGGAAAAGAGGGTGAGGAGACATTTAAAATTAACAGAAATTTTAAAGTATGCTTGTGGTCACATTTCTGTAAAAATATATAGAGAGATTGATATCAATATTGATATATAGATATAAGTACATATGGAGAGAGAGGTCTATCTATGCATACATATATTCATGGGTATTTATGTATATACACATATACACATATAGAAATATAAGAAAGGATGGACCAAAATAAAACAAGAATGTGTCATTCTTATAAGTCTCCTTGAACCTAAGAAAAACAAACAAAAAAAGTTGCTGTCTCTACCACAGTCAGTCCCAGTGGCCCTTCCTGGTGAGTAACTATCTTAAGCAGGAAGGTACAAACCATAAATCCCATGCCATCAAGGCTAGTAGTACTTACTGAGCCACAGAATTTTCACCAAGTTTATCACCAAGTAATACGGGAGAGAGACCTATGGCACAGATCTGAGCACATTACACTTTTACCAGACAATTGTTCCCCACAATGTTCATGCATTCATTTATGCTAAATCACTCCAATGTGTTTTGGCTTTGAACTGATAGCCTCTGTCATGTTATGTCTATGTGATTTTTAAAGTAAACCACACTTGATATAGAGGAAAATTGTTAGAGCTAGAAAATATACTACTGTATTAGGTAAACAAGAAAAGGTAACAAAAAAAGAAGGTCTTTCAAATCTGTAATGGTTGCTTTGTCTCTGGAGAAATAGAATAAATCATGGGTAAGAGCAACCAAATTATCTGCACTATATAGTGTAGTTCTTCACATTCTAACCATAAGTAAAAAAGAACTAAAGTATTATATTTCCATGGAGAGTATCAATCAGCAAATGAATTTCAAGGCACTTAAGGTATAATTACAAAAGTTTATTTACAAAGCATGTGGAAGATGTTTTTAGAAAAAAATTAAATAAAGCTGAAAGGATATTTCTAAATAGCAATCTAACCTCAGAAAACTTTCCCTGACCACAGTCAAATCCAGATCATCTTGCTACCTCTGGAAAGAGGCTTTTAAAACCACCAACTCCCACAATGCTGTAAAACATCAAGAAACAAATAATATTATCGTATCCAACTTGCCATTATAAAGAAAGATTTCTGTCTTAACATATTTCAAACTCCCATTGACTCAAATGAAAAGAGCCTTTTTACTTGTGCTATTGTGGAAGCAATCCCTCAGCCTCAATTCATCCTTGAGCAGTCTGCTCTTAAATGCTTTTACATTATGCTATCTTCTTTCAATATGGCCTATTTACAATAGAAACAGAGCATGGTAACCAATTCTTGAATCTTTCTCAGACACAAAACATTCTCTCTACACAGCTTCCCTCACACTTGACACTACATCATACTGCCTTCATTAATGACGGGCCACACCTAACGCTTTCCCATAGCCTGCAATTTCACTCTAATTACTGTTACTTTACACTGCTGATGAATGGAGCAGCTAAAATTTATATGCGTACTAGACACCACTTCCTACACATCCATTCATCAGAAAGGTTTTCAGAGATGTTAAGGAAGAGTAAATGAGTAAGTATTGACCATGTAAGAAACTCCATTATGTAGGTCACTAATAAAAGAAAAGTTCTAAGATAAATGTAGCCCAAAGAAAAACATTTCCTAAGTGAATGAAAAGATTAGCAGTTCATAAAGACCTTGGAAGCTCAGAGAAAGATCCATCAGTGGATATTTAGGATATATAGATGCAACGGCAGAGTTATTCATAGCGGGAGAAAAACTGTAAATCCCAAATTTTAAAAAAGTATGATTAAGCACAAGGACGAAGGGGAAAAATAATTTGTGGTACATCACAATGGAAGATAAATTTCTAAGTAATGCTTTATTAGGCAAAGTTATTCATAGTGGGAGAAAAACTGTAAATTCCAAATTTAAAAAAAGTATGATTAAGCACAAGGACAAAGGGGAAAAATAATTTGTGGTACATCACAATGGAAGATAAATTTCTAAGTAATGCTTTATTTATGAAATTGACTAGATTATAAGATCTAACAATAAGAATCTAAAACATAGAAATTGTCAAACACAAAGAAAAAGTTCCTTGGGCAGAAAAATACTATATAATGTTAATTTTAGGTTTGAAGAAATCCTGGGAAGTGCTGAAAACTAAGCCTTGTAAATGAAAATGTCAAGCAGCTTGCAAATGACAGAACCAACATTCGAGCCCAGCTCAGCATCCCAAGTTGCTCTGACTCTTGAGTCCTGCCAACAAACATTTTGCAATATAGTAGAAAAATAAGTTGTGGTTATTAATTTGGATGTATAAATAAAAGAGCTTAAGAAAGTCCTAAGGTTTTGAGCACAAATGACTGGGAGAATCACAGTGCCATTAAGGGACAATAGAGAAAGCAAGGTGATTCGAGTAAAATGAAAAACTGCTTTTACCCCTCACTTTATGTAGATCTTCTGCTTCCATAAATGCTGGCAGTCACTTTTACAGTCTGCAGACAGCACAGAAGTTATCTCTCTGGGAAATACACCAACCCAAGAGAAGAACACCCAAAGATTCTGACATCAAATATTCCCCAATGAAATGCCCCAGCCAGATAACTTTACAGAGAGAACCAGAGTGAACAAATCCTATTCACATGCTCAGAACCTCCTAGAAACCTTTTAGTGCCCAACTCTTAAATATTAGTAGATAATTAAGGATATCTGGGCATCTAAAAATAAATAGCCTAACATGAGAAATAGAAACCAAAATAATCAAAGTAGAGGTAGGCGGAAGCACTTGAGGAGAGAGATTTTATGCAAGAAGGAAAAAAAACTTTCAAAAAAAGAATAACTGTTAATTAATATTCCTAAAGAGATAAAAGTAGATATTACATTCATTAAATAAGTAATTATTAAAATGAACATTCAGAGAAAGTTTTCTTGAATATTGAAAACATGACAACATAAATAAAAACTCAGAGAAGTGTAACAGATAAGGTAAAAAAAAAACTCTCAGAAAAATTAACTGGAGTTTCAGAAAAAAAAAGAGAATGAAGAGAAGGGAATCATTCACAAAAGAATTCAAGAAAATTTTCTGAAACGGAAGACATGAATTTCCAAGTTGAAAGAACTGACTAAGCACCCACCGTAGTGAGTCTTATTAAATACACAGCAATGCAACCTCCTATGAAATGTCAGAGTATGGAGAGCAAAGGGAGCTCCTGAAAGATTCTATAAGGAAAAAACAAAGCAGCAATTAAAGAGATTTTGGATCAGTAGTGACACTGAAAGACAAATGAAAGCAGACTGATACTGTCAAAATTTGAAAGGAAAATGACTTTCCAACCTAAAATTTTATACCAAAATACTGCTCAAACTGATAAAGACATTTTCACATATGAATGGTCTCAAACATCATTCTCTCCCGTGCATTTCTTCACAGAACGCTCTTGAATGGATGTTCTCCAACAAAATGAGGAAATAAATTGATAGAGAAAGACATTGGGACTAAAAACAGAAAATCAACACAAAGAGATGGGCAAAGGGTAACACCNCACAGCTTCCCTCACACTTGACACTACATCATACTGCCTTCATTAATGACGGGCCACACCTAACGCTTTCCCATAGCCTGCAATTTCACTCTAATTACTGTTACTTTACACTGCTGATGAATGGAGCAGCTAAAATTTATATGCGTACTAGACACCACTTCCTACACATCCATTCATCAGAAAGGTTTTCAGAGATGTTAAGGAAGAGTAAATGAGTAAGTATTGACCATGTAAGAAACTCCATTATGTAGGTCACTAATAAAAGAAAAGTTCTAAGATAAATGTAGCCCAAAGAAAAACATTTCCTAAGTGAATGAAAAGATTAGCAGTTCATAAAGACCTTGGAAGCTCAGAGAAAGATCCATCAGTGGATATTTAGGATATATAGATGCAACGGCAGAGTTATTCATAGCGGGAGAAAAACTGTAAATCCCAAATTTTAAAAAAGTATGATTAAGCACAAGGACGAAGGGGAAAAATAATTTGTGGTACATCACAATGGAAGATAAATTTCTAAGTAATGCTTTATTTATGAAATTGACTAGATTATAAGATCTAACAATAAGAATCTAAAACATAGAAATTGTCAAACACAAAGAAAAAGTTCCTTGGGCAGAAAAATACTATATAATGTTAATTTTAGGTTTGAAGAAATCCTGGGAAGTGCTGAAAACTAAGCCTTGTAAATGAAAATGTCAAGCAGCTTGCAAATGACAGAACCAACATTCGAGCCCAGCTCAGCATCCCAAGTTGCTCTGACTCTTGAGTCCTGCCAACAAACATTTTGCAATATAGTAGAAAAATAAGTTGTGGTTATTAATTTGGATGTATAAATAAAAGAGCTTAAGAAAGTCCTAAGGTTTTGAGCACAAATGACTGGGAGAATCACAGTGCCATTAAGGGACAATAGAGAAAGCAAGGTGATTCGAGTAAAATGAAAAACTGCTTTTACCCCTCACTTTATGTAGATCTTCTGCTTCCATAAATGCTGGCAGTCACTTTTACAGTCTGCAGACAGCACAGAAGTTATCTCTCTGGGAAATACACCAACCCAAGAGAAGAACACCCAAAGATTCTGACATCAAATATTCCCCAATGAAATGCCCCAGCCAGATAACTTTACAGAGAGAACCAGAGTGAACAAATCCTATTCACATGCTCAGAACCTCCTAGAAACCTTTTAGTGCCCAACTCTTAAATATTAGTAGATAATTAAGGATATCTGGGCATCTAAAAAGAAATAGCCTAACATGAGAAATAGAGACCAAAATAATCAAAGTGGAGGTAGGCGGAAGCACTTGAGGAGAGAGATTTTATGCAAGAAGGAAAAAAAACTTTCAAAAAAAGAATAACTGTTAATTAATATTCCTAAAGAGATAAAAGTAGATATTACATTCATTAAATAAGTAATTATTAAAATGAACATTCAGAGAAAAAGTTTTCTTGAATATTAAAAACATGACAACATAAATAAAAACTCAGAGAAGTGTAACAGATAAGGTAAAAAAAAAACTCTCAGAAAAATTAACTGGAGTTTCAGAAAAAAAAAGAGAATGAAGAGAAGGGAATCATTCACAAAAGAATTCAAGAAAATTTTCTGAAACGGAAGACATGAATTTCCAAGTTGAAAGAACTGACTAAGCACCCACCGTAGTGAGTCATTAAATACACATCAATGCAACCTCCTATGAAATGTCAGAGTATGGAGAGCAAAGGGAGCTCCTGAAAGATTCTATAAGGAAAAAACAAAGCAGCAATTAAAGAGATTTTGGATCAGTAGTGACACTGAAAGACAAATGAAAGCAGACTGATACTGTCAAAATTTGAAAGGAAAATGACTTTCCAACCTAAAATTTTATACCAAAATACTGCTCAAACTGATAAAGACATTTTCACATATGAATGGTCTCAAACATCATTCTCTCCCGTGCATTTCTTCACAGAACGCTCTTGAATGGATGTTCTCCAACAAAATGAGGAAATAAATTGATAGAGAAAGACATTGGGACTAAAAACAGAAAATCAACACAAAGAGATGGGCAAAGGGTAACACCTCTGTGCCAGGCACAGAGGACAACCCGTCCACATTGGACAAGATTAGAAGCCTCTGAGAGAGAGAGATGACACAAATGACACACCTGATGCTCCCAACATATTGGGAAGAGATTTTATCAACTGGAGGTGAGTTTGGAATAAAAAGAGTGATAAACTCTTATTACTAAAAAACTAGGCAGAAAAAAAGAAAGAACAATCTAAACTTGTTAAGGAAAGGAAAAAGTATTATATATAATTATTATTATATGTATAAATTATATATATATATATAAAATCAGGCTCAAATGTAGATAGTATTTACATACCCATAAGAATATAAACATAATATATTGATCTGACCCAAAATATTATAAAATTCACAAATAGAGTAACAGAAAGGACCAAGGAGAGGAAGAATAGGAGAGAGACAAATTCCATTTACAGAGGTCATTGAGGAGCTAGTACCTAGAGCTAAACAATTAAGAAATAGAAATATACATATGTTGTTTAGAATACAGAGATATTGAGAAGAAAGTAGGAAAGTGGACAAGAACACTCTAACAAACTTGATCTAGTTAATGCTTTAAATTATGTACGCCTATCTATCACAAATAGTAATGAAAACTGGAAAAGGAACACAGAAAAGGAAAGCCATCTTCAGGAAGAATCACATTGATTGGAGTTTTCAAGGAAGGAAAGGATAAGATCTGAGTAACAGAAGAAAGGAAGCCATTCTGATCCAGGAGCACCACCAATCCAGCTGCCGAAATGCTAATCCAAGTGCTTTGCTGATATCTTCTGTTTGTTTGTTGGTTTGTTTCAGGGACCCTTGTTTTTCTCAGGCTTAGTTTTTTCACTAAGCCGAATTTAGTTTCCAGCACACCGTCCAAATCACTTAAATACATAACTTTACCATTGAAAACTCATCTCAGTGCACCTCCATGTGCAGCAATGGGAACCATGAACAGGTTCTAATGCACACATTTAAAATCTATAATTAAAATTCTCACTGGATTTCCTGTCCTGAAATTGCATATAATGGGTAACTAAGTGCTTGATTAAACTAATAGCATAAATCAACGAAATATAGGCCCAACACATTGCAATTTGGACCTATATAAGCTTTAGACCAAAATCTTGAGGGGACAAAGTAGCTCTAACATCTCAGAAGCCAGAACTGGTATAATATGTGTACTTAATCTTTATTTTAAAATATCTGGAAAATTGAGAATAGCAGCATTATTTCAACATAGCAATTGGAAAAATACAATAAAATGTTATTTATTTGACTAAAGAAGAAACACATATTCTTAATATTACTCAAAATACTTCTATCAGCTCTTTCTGAGTTCTGAGGGCAATCCTCTGCGATAGAGAATACAAGTCAGACGTTCCTCTGCCCATTTAGAGATGGGTTCCCAGACTTGCCTGGGGCCCTTGGCTGTTCATGGGAGGCAGACGAACCAATGGCCTGACTTTCAGGCTAGAGTTGATCCTCCGGATCATAAAAACACCTTTCCACAAATCTTCAGCCAAAATGCTTTCTTTATTCTCAAAAGTGTACTACAAGTTCAGAAAACAGGAATATAAAATGCTTGTGGAAGGTACCTGTTGTATTATATGAAAAGCTACTATAATATTAATAGACTAATATAAACATTTAATAAAATCAACATAAAATAGGAATTAATAAATAACTATGTCATATCCAGTGATTTTATTCTAAGTAATATTGTAGAAGTACAAAGAAGAAAAAAGAAAGATTGAGTGGGTCTTCTATTTCACTTCATTTATTTAAGCAAAGTCATGAGAGTTTAAATATGTCCAAAACTAGATATTCTCCAATTTTATAACTATTGCCTCTCAGAATGACTTATTTCTTTTCTGGATAATAAGTCTTTATATTCAGAACTGCATCACTTTCAAGAAACTCAGAATTATGTATAAATATTGAAACCACTGAAAAAGTACATAAGTCACTGATTTAAGCATATTTGTGTCTTTCAGGGAAACTATAATTCATGGTAAGCTTCTTTAACTCAGAATGGTTTAATATTCCATACCTTAGCACATGCTTTTTGAAATTAGTAAACTGAAGGCATAAGAAAAATAGGTTGATAGGAATAAGTATTTCAAATAATAGCATTGATCTTTTCAGTAATACTCTACTCTTCAACTTATGCTATCATATTGTCATTTACAAAGACAACTCAAACTCTAAATATTTAGAACATGGAGGACATTTAGGAATTAAACTGTAATGCAAAATAGAAAATGTTTCAAAGTTTATTCAAAGCATGTTTAAGGGGCATAAGAAATAAGATTACTGTTAATTTCCCATATTTAGGATTGCCCCCTATGCACACACATATACCCATGCATCTCTGATAAGTCTTCACTATGATTATTGCACAATAGAAATTGTAAGAAACAAGATAGTAATATCAGTGACAGAGAGTTTCACAGAAAATACTGATTACATTTGATATGGTTTAAAAACTGGCTTTGAGTTAGCATCAGCTTTGAGAAATGCTTGGAGAAAGAATGTCCATGGGAACAATCACAAACAGAAAACTCTATAGACTGGATCTACAAAGAAATAAATACTGGCTTTGAGTTAGCATCAGCTTTGAGAAATGCTTGGAGAAAGAATGTCCATGGGAACAATTACAAACAGAAAACTCTATAGACTGGATCTACAAAGAAATAAATGCATACATAGTCTATAAAGGCAATGTCTTGAGCACTATGCTGGCAATTTTCCAGGAGCCCTGGGAACATGCCTAATTTCCATCTAAATTTGCACACATCTTTATTGCAATCTCATACCCTGTGAAGATTTACTCACTCTCATGTCCTTTAGCGCAAGGGGAGAAATAAGGTGTTTTCTCTCTCTCTCTCTCTCTCTCTCTCTCTCCGTGTGTGTCTCTAACAGTAAAATCAGTGATGTCCCTGCAATATTCGCAAAAAGTCTGAATTACATTTCTTCAGACTTATCCTCTATTAAGCATCACTAATAATTAAAGAATGGAAAAACTGCAGTCCCAGCTTTAGTTATGGAACATACTCACAAATAATTTCCACAATGGGAATCAATTTGTACCAATGAAGTCACTGAATAAGGCTACTTCCCATTATAATGCTCTCTGTAACTCATCCCACCTGTGCAGGAAAAACATGTATTATCAAATAATTTTGTTACAAGGTTGTTAATTGTATTAGTCTGTTTCTATTGCTTATAGCAAAATACATGGAACTGGGTAATTTATAAGAAAATGAAATCTCTCACTTACAGTTTCAGAGGCTGGGAAGTCCAAATCCAGGGAACATATCTGGTGAGGGTTTTCTTTGGTGGTGGCATGGCAGTGACCCAGGGGTCTCACATGGCAGAAAATGGCAGAGCAGAGAGAGAGAGTTCCCCATGCACTCTCCTTTTAAAGCCCTCAGAACCAAGCCCCTGACCATTATTAATCCATTCACAATGGCACGGTCCTACAATGTAATCACCTCTTCAAGGCCCCACCTTTCAATTACCATAATAGGATTTCCCCCCTTCCACAGTTACCGTGGGATATAAACTTCAGTGAGGTTGGGGTGGGGAGGGCATCAAGTCTACAGCACTAGTGTTGACATCCCTTCAAAAGGACCACTTCCTGCATGTCCATTCGAAAGCATCGTCCTCTTCCAGTCATTCCTGTCTTCTCCCTTTCTACCACCTCCTTCCTCTCAGAGTAAAAACATATTCAATCCTACCAAAACCCTCCCTAGACTAATCCCCATTGAGTTACTGCCTTTTATCCTCACATGTAGTACCAGGCTGTTTGAAAAGTAATTTAGGGTTTCTCTCTCTACGTCTTTGACTCCTCTCACCCTCTTGTCATCTGTTCCTGCCCCACAGAGTATAAGAACTACTTGCATAAATGACAACAAAAACATATGAGCCATCAAATCCAAGTGCCTATTTCAACTCTTATCAATGATAATGATGATGATGATAATAGCAATAATTCTGGTAGCTGACTTTACTGAGCATGAACTGTATGCCTGGCACCATGCTAAGCATGTTGCCTGTGTGTGTTAACACATTCATCCTCACAACCTTTTCTTTAACAACAATTTTTTTTGGTTATGAATATTTATGAGATACAAAGCTGATTGTCACCCCTCGTGCCCATGATGTTAGGGCCAGATTCATACTGGCAGCATGCCCATTACCACAAATTGTATTTGAACCCCATATCCCCCACCCAATTATCCCCAACCTCACTCTCCCTCTGCCTTTCCCCACAACTCCACTTTGGAGCCCAAGGAATGTTCTCTCCCTCTGCAAGTCTAACACACTACTGTGGTCTTTCTTTCCTTCCTTCTTTCTCTTAGCTCCCACTTATGAGTGAGCACATGTGGTATTTATCCCTCTGTGCTTTGCTTATTTCACTCAACATAAGTTTCTCCAGGTTCATCCATGTTGTTGCAAATGGGAGTATTTCATTCTTTTTTATGGCACAGTAGTATTCAGTGGTGTATATATACCACAGTTTCCTTATCCAATCATCCATCAGTGGACCTTTAGGTTGGTTCCATGTTTTGGCTATTGTAAACAAAGCTGTGACGAACATGGGAGTGCAGGTATCCCTTAGATATTATGATTTCCATTCCTCTGGGTATATACCCAGAAGTGGGATTGCTGGATCGTATGGAAGATCTATCTGTAGTTGTTTGAGAAACCTCCATACTGTTTTCCATAGTGGTTGTACTAACTTACAGTCCCACCAACAGTGTAGGAGCATTCCCTTCTCTCCACACCCTTGCCAGCATTTGTTATTCACCGTCTTTTTGATTATAGCCAGTCTAAGTGGGGTGAAGTGGTATCTCAATGTAGTTTTAATTTGCATTTCCCTGATGATTAGTGATATTGAGCATTTTTTCACATACCTGTTGGCCATTTGTAAGTTTTCCTTTGAAAAATGTCTATTCAGCTCCTTTGCCCATTTTCTAATTGGGTTATTTGGTTCTTTACCGTATAATTGCTTGAGTTCCTTGTATATTATGGATATCAATCCCTTATCAGATGCATAGTTAGCAAAAATTTTCTCCCACACTGTAGGTTGTTGTTTCACTCTGTTGATTGTTTCCTTTGCTGTGCAGAAGCTTTTTAGTTTGATATAGTCCCATTTGTTTATTTTTTCTTTTACTGCTTGTGCTTTCGGGCACATGTTCATAAAGTCTGTGCCCAAAGCTAGTTGCTGAAGTGTTTCACTTATATTTTCCCTAAGTGATGTTACAGTTTCAGGTTTTATACTTAAGTCTTTAATCCATTTTGAGTTGGCTTTAGTGTATGATGAGGTGCATATCTAGTTTCATTCTTCTGCATATGAATATCCAGTTTTTCCAGCACCACTTATTGAAGAGGCATTCTTTTCTCCAATGTAGATTTTTGTGGCGCTTGTCCAATATCAGACAGCTGTAAGCCTGAGGGGTGATTTCTGGGTTCTCAATTCTACTCTACTGGTCTGAATGTCTATTTTTATACCAGTACATGCTGCTTTGGTTACAATAGCTTTGTAGTATAATTTGAAGTCAGTAGTGTTATGCCTCTGGCTTTACTGTTTTTGCTCAGGATTCCTTTTGCTATTTGGGGTCTTTTGTTGTTCCTTATAAAAGGTAAGATTGTTTTTTCCATTTCTGTAAAGAATGTCTTCGGTATTTTGATGGGGCTTGCATTGAATCTGTGTATCAGTTGGGGTAGTATAGACATTTTCACAATGTTAATTCTTCCAATCCAAGAGCATGGAATATCTTTCCATCTTTTTGTGTCTTTAATTTCTTTCAGAAGTGGTTTGTAGTTCTTACTGTAGAGGTCTTTCACCTCTTTGGTTAAATTGATCCCTAGGCATTTTTTGTGTGTGTGTGACAATTGTAAATGGGCTAACTTTCTTTATTACTCTATCTGATAGTTCATTGTTTGAGTATATAAATGCAACTGATTTGAGGGCATTTATTTTGTATCCTGCAACATTACTAAAGTTATTAACCAGCTCTAGAAGTTTTTTGGTAGAGTCCTTAGGTTTTCCTATATATAGTATCATGTCATCTGCAAATAGGGAAAGTTTGACTTCATCTTTTCCAATCTGGATTCCCTTTATTTCTTTCTCTTGCCTAATTGCTCTGGGTAGTACCTCCAGTACTATTTTAAATAGAAGTGGTGAGAGTGGGTATCCTTGTCTTCTTCCTGTTCTTAAGGGAAAGGCCCTCAGTTTTTCCCCATTCATAATGATACTGGCAGTGGGATTGTCATAAATGGCTTTTATTATATTGAGATATTTTTCTTCTGTACCTAATTTGTTGAGAGTCTTTATCATGAAGGGATGTTGAATTTTGTCAAATGCTTTTCAGCAACTATTGAGATAATCATATGGTCTTTGTCCTTGAGTTTGTTGATGTGATGTATCACATTTATTGCCTTTTGTAAGTTGAACCATCCTTGCATCTCTGGGATGAATCCCACTTGATCATAGTGTGTAATTTTTTAAATATGTTGCTGTATTCTGATTGCTAATATTTTCTTGAGGATTTTTGCATGTAGGTTCATCAAGGATATTGGCCTGTAATTTTCTTTTCTTGTTGTGTCTTTATCTGGTTTTGGTATCAGAGTTATGTTGGCCTCATAGAATGAGTTTGGGAGAGTAGCTTCTGTATCAATTGTTTGGAATAGTTTGAGAAGAATTGGTATTAAATTAACTCCTCTTTAAAAGCTTGATACGGGCCGGCCCGGTGGCGCACTGGATGAGTGCGCTGCTTGGGAAGCGCGGTGGCGCTCCCGCCCGAGGATTCAGATCCCACATACAGACCGGTTCCCGCTCACTGGCTGAGCGGGG
>NW_007726215.1:1013930-1028983 GCF_000696425.1 Galeopterus variegatus | reverse complement strand
CCATTTTATTTATCTTCTCAAAAAAACAACTTTTGGTTTTGTTGATCTTTTCTATTGTTTTCGGGGGTCTCAATTTCATTTAATTCTGATCTGATCTTAATTATTTCTTTCCATCTACTACCTTTTGGTTTGGATTGTTGGTTTCTTTTCAAGTTCTTTGAGGTGTAGTGCTAGGCCATTTATTTGAAGTCTTTCCATTCTTTTGAAGTAATCATTTATTGCAATAAATCTGCCTCTTAGTACTGCTTTTGCCTATCCTGCAAATTTTGGTATGATGTATGTTTATTTTCATTAATTTCTAGACGTGTTTTGATAATCTGTTTAATTTCTTCTTGGACCTACAGGTCATTCAGGAGCCTATTATTTAGTTTCAATGTATTTGTATAGTTTCCAGAGTTTTGCTTATTATTAATTTCCAATTTTAGTCTATTGTGTTCTGAAAAGATACTTGGAATGATTTCAAATTTTTTTAAGCTGCTAGGACTAGATTTGTGACCTAGTATGTGGTCTGTCCTGGAGAGTGTTCCATGAGCTGATGAGAAGAAACTATATTCTTTAGTTGTTGGGTATAATGTTCTGTACATATCTGCCAGGTCCAATTGGTCTAATGTGTAGCTTAAATCCTGTGTCTCTTTGTTGATTTGTTGCCTGGAAGATTTGTCCCATACTGAGAGAGGGGTGTTCAAGTCACCCACTATTAATGTATTAGGGCCTATTTCTTTCTTTGGTCTAAGAATGTTTGCTTTATATAACTGGGTGCTTCAGTATTGGGTTCATATATATTTATGATTGTTATGTCTTCTAGCTGAATAGATCCTTTTACCATTATAGAGTGGCCTTCTTTGTTTCCTTTTATGTTTTTTTGGTTTAAAGTCTATTTTATTTGATATAAGAATAGCTACTCCTGCTCATTTTTGGTTTCCATTTGCATGGCATATCTTTTTCCGTCCCTTCACTTTTAGTCTGTGTGTGTCTCTATATGTGAGATGAGTCTCTTGAAGACAGCATATACTTGGGTCGAGCTTTTTAATCCAATCATTCAATCTGTACCTTTTGAATGGGGAGTTTAATCCATTCACATTTAGGGTGGTTATTGACAGATATTGTTTAATTCCTGTCATTTAATTGCTTTTCATTTAGATGTTTAAAATATCCTTTGATCCTTACTTCCCCTTTTATTTCTCTTTGTCAATGTTATTTGGATATTTGAGGTGGCATGATTTAGCTTCTTGGTCTTTCTCACTGACATTTTTGTTTTAACAGTAGGTTTTTCTCTTTCTTGTGCATCTGTGGTAGTGACATTCATTATTCAGATTCCAGATGCAGGACTCCCTTGAGAATTTCTTGTAGGGTTGGTCTTGTGGTGGTAAACTCCCACAATTTTTGTTTGTCTGGGAAATACACTATTTCTCCCTCATTTCTGAAGGAGAGCCTTGCTGGGTATAGAATTCTTGGCTGGCATTTTTTTTTTTTTCCTGTCAGTGTGTTGAATATATCATTCCACTTTCTTCTGGCCTGTAGGGTTTCAGTTGAGAAGTCTGCTGTTAGTCTGATAGGGGTTCCCTTAGAGGTGACTTGACACTTTTCTCTTGCTGCTTTTAGAATTCTCTCTTTGTCTTTGACCTTTGCAAATTTGAATATAATGTGTCTTGGAGAGGATCTTTTGGGATTGAATCTGTTTGGGGACCTTTGAGCTTCCTGGATCTGAAGATCTGCAACTCTCCCTACCCCTGGGAAGTTTTCTGTTATTATTTCCTTGAATAGGTTTTCAATACTTTTTCCTTTCTCCTCCCCTTCTGGAATACCAACAATTCAGATGTTAGAGTACTTGAGGTTGTCTGCTATCTCTCTTAGATTTTCCTCCTTATTTTTAATTCTTTCGTCCTTTTCTTATCTGCCTGGGTTATTTCATAAAGACCATCTTTGAGACATGAAATTCTCTCTTCTGCTTTCTCTAGCCTGCTGCTTAAGCTCTCTCTTGTGTTTTTAATTTCAATAAGTGAATCTTTCATTTCCAGGAGTTCTGCTACATTCTTTTGTAAGGTATTAATCTCTGTAAATTTCTTCTTTCATATTCTGGATATTTTTTCTTGTTTCCTTGTGTTCTCTAGTTGAGTCTTCTTTTATTTCTTCAAGTTTTCTTAAGATCATTGCTTGGAATTCTTTTTCAGACATTTCAAGGATTTCCTGTTCTATAGGGTGTGGAATTTCAGCATTACTCTATTCCTTTGGTGGTATCATATCTTCTTGTTTGTTTGTAGTTCTAACTTTTTCATTTATGTTTGGTCATCTGGTAGAGGACTTACTTCTTCTATTACTCTGAGGTTGGCTATGAGAATAAAGACTTCCTCCTCTACTTGCAGGCTCTACTGTTGACTCTTCTTATATCAATGTAGTCACGTGAGTGGCAGGTTGCCTGTAGAGTGGCCCTGGCTGCTACTGTGTTGTTGAACTGTCCTTGTGGTGACAGAAGTTGTGGCAGTATGTATATTACACCTCCTTGGCTCCTGTTCTAGCTTTCTGTGGCTGTAGACTGAACCCCTTGTGCTGTGCAGGTCTCAGCTCACCTCAGTGGCTGCTGGGCTGTGTGCATTTCCCTTCCCACTGGGGCCTTAAACTGGACCAGGTGCCACAAGGGTCTGGTCTTGGCTCACGACAACTAGTTTTTAATAGCAACTTGAAGAAGTTACAATTTCAAGAAATTGACTGATTTTCCCAAAGTCGCCCAACTTGTGTGCATTTGGCCACCTTGCAGCATTTTGTATAATCTCCATTTTCATGAAAAACTTGTCATTTTTTCCTTGATATGCTCCAACCTCTTGCCCTATTCTTCCTGGCATTCCTCCTAGCTATAAGAGGCTCTGTTTTCTCCTTTTGTTAATTTCCTTGCTCCATGTATCTTGCTCATGTAGTCTCAAACTCTCTGTGACATTATCCATTCAAACCATTTTGATCATCTCCTTCTAAGGATGAATGCCAGGTTTAGGCTTCTGGCCAAAATGTTCCTCTTGATTTAGGGGCCATGTGGCAATGGATCCTTACTTCTCTCCCCTGACAACAGACCTTTCTCTTTCTCCTACCTTTCCCATGTAGTCAATCTTGCAAACACATAGAATCACCTTTTACATTATTTTTGAATCTTCCTACCCACCCTTTCCACTGCCAGTTGTCTAAGTGAAGAATCACATTACTTCTGCCTAGTTACAATTCCCTTGCAATAGGAGAAAAATTAAAAATGCAGAGTTAAAAGTCAGAATGCCCTAAATTTGAACCACAGCTCACGCACTTATTATGGTCTCTTACGCATATGACTTTATCTTTCCAAGTCTCAGTTTTCCCCTCAATTAAGTAGAAACATAAGGCATTATAAAGATTAAGTGAAATCATAGGTGTAGCTCAATAACATAACAATAATTCAGCAATAAAAAGCCATCGTTATATTTTTAACCCAAACTTTTGACCCTAATTCTTCCTGATTTACTTACCATAAAGCAGTCCCTGTTCAAATATTTTTCGTGACTTCTGTTCATGACTCAGTTCCCCCTTAAGCTTCCAAAGTTTTATCCCAAGCCTTCTGACAGAGTTTGGATCTGTTGTCCCCCCAAAGCTCATGTTAAAATATGATTCCCAACTTGGCGATGTTGGGAGTGGTTTGGGTTGAGAGCAGATCCCTCATGAATACATTAATGCCCTGGGGAGAGGGGGTAGTGAGTGAGTTCTTGCTCTATTAGTTCCTGCAAGAGCTGGTTGCTTAAAGGATCCTGGCACCTCCCCTCTCTCTCTCTCTCACTTCCTCTCACCATGTGATCTGCTTGTACCCACTGGCTGCCTGCCATTTTCCACCATGAGTAAAAGCAGCCTGAGGCCCACACCACATGCAGCTGTCCCAGAACCGTGAGCCAAATAAACTTCCTTTCTTTATAAATTACCCAGTTTCAGGTATACTGTTAAAAGCAACACAAAAATGGACTAATACAGAAAGTTGGTACTGAAGACTGAGATGTTGCTATACAGATACCCAAAAATGTGGAAATGGCTTTGGAACTTGGTAATGGGCAAAGGTTGAGGAGTTTGGAGGACTCAGAAGAAGACAAAAAGATAAGGGAAAGTTTGGAAAATTTTAGAGATTGGTTAAATGATGGTAACCAGAATGCTGATAGAAATGTGGACAATAAAGGTCATGCTGATGATGAGGACTCAGAAATGATGAACTTATCGGGAATTGGACAAAAGATCACTCTTGCTACACCATAGCAAGGAAACTTGCCCTCATTGTGTCTGTGCCCTAGGACTTTATGGAAGGTAGGACTTAAGAGCTGTGAACCAGAATGTTTGGTGGAAGAAATTTCTAAGCAGCAAAGCATTCAGACAGCTGCATAGCTACTTATAACAGCCTACACTCAGTTATGGCTGCAAAGGCATGACATAAAGATGGAATTTATAATTAAAAGGGAAGCAGAGCATAAAGATTTGGAAAATTTGCAGCCTGGCCATGTGGTAGAGAATGAGAGAGCCCTTTGAAGAGAAAAATGCAAGAGTGCAGGGTTATGCTAGAGACATAAGCATGGCTATAAGGCAGCCAGGAGCTATGGCCAAGACAATGAAAAAAAGACCACAAAGGGATTTCAAAAGTCTGGAAAGGCAATCCTCCCATCACAGGCCTGGAGTCTAGGAGAACCAAGTTGTTCCAGAGGACAGACCTGGAGTACAGCTGTCCTCAGGAACCTGCCCCCTGCATCCCAGCTGCTCTGGCTGGAGCAGCCCTGCCTCATGTGGCTCCAGGTGTGGTTCATGCAGCAGCTCTGCAGAGCACAAGCCAGAAACCTTGGTGGTATCTACATGGTGTTAAGTCTCCAGGATGGTAGAACATGAGAGCAGTGGAGGCATGGAAACCTCCACCCAGACTTCAGAGGATGTATGGAAAAGCCTGGGTGCCCAGGCAGAGATCTGCCACGGAGCCCATCTACTAGAGCAATGCTGAGCAGAAATGTGGGATCAGAACCCCCACAGAGAGCCCCACCATGGAAATATCTACTACAGCCAAGGAAGCAGGGCTGCTGCCAGGACCCCAGAACCATAGGGTCACTGGCAGTATGTAACATTGGCATGGAAAAGCTGCAGGCACCACTGCAGCCCAGTGGGCTGCTCTCAGCAGAGCCATGGGGGTGGGGCTGCCCAAGGCTTTGGGGGCCCAACCCCTCAATGTGTCCAGGATGTAGGACTTGGTGTCAAAGAAGATTTTGGAGTTTTAAGATTTAATGTCTGTCCTGCTGGTTTTCAGACTTGTTTGGGGCTTGTCTGTCCTTTCTTCTGGCCTATTCCTCCCTTTTGGAATGTAAACGTGCACCCAATGTCTGTTCCGCCATTGTATCTTGAAAGTATATAAATTTGGTTTTGATTTTTATATGTTCACAGCTGGAAGGAGTTTTGCCTTTTAGTCACAGATGAGATTTGGACTTTTAAGTTGGTTCTGGAACAAACTAAGACTTCTGGGACTGTTGGGATAGAATGGTTGTATTTTCTACATGAGAAGGAAGTGAGTTTTGTGTGGCCAGGGTCGGAATGATAGAGTTTGCGTGTGTTGTTCCCCCAATGCTCACGTCAAAATCTGATCCCGAGCTTGGCAGTGTTGGGAATGGTTTGGGTTAAGGGGTGGATTCCTCATGAATAGTTTAATACCGTGTGTTGTTCCCCCAATGCTCACGTCAAAATCTGATCCCAAGCTTGGCAGTGTTGGGAATGGTTTGGGTTAAGGGGTGGATTCCTCATGAATAGTTTAATACCCTGGGGGGCGGGTAGTGACTTCCTGTTCTATCAATTCCTGCGAGAGCTTGTTGTTTAAAGGATCCTGGCACCTCCCCTCCCTCTCTCTTGCTTCCTCTTACCGTGTGATCTGCTTGTACCCACAGGCTGCCTGCCATTTCCACCAAGAGTAGAGGCAGCCTGAGGCCCACGCCAGATGCAGCTGGCCCAGAATCATAAGCCAAATAAACCCCTGTTCTTTCTAAATTACCCAGTCTCAGGTATTCTATTATAGCAACACAAAAATAGATGAATACTCCTCTTTTCCAGGTCTAGTTTCCATTATACCCTGTCCCATTTCTCCATCCTTCCAGCCACATTCCAATATCCTTACAGTTCATCTGACCTGACTCCTTTACCCACCTCCTTGCCTTTTCCTAAATAGCTCTCAATTTCCAATAGTTGTCTCAATAAACTTTTACCCCAATATTCACAAATCAAAATTCAATCCATACTGTAAAAGAAAGATAAAATTTTAGACACTCAAAATTATTGTTTCCTGGAATCACCAAGTTAAAATTAATTTCTTCCTCTTTTGTATCCACATACCAGCCTGACGCTGTTAATGCATTTAATGAAATCAGCCCTTCATCGGTGTTATTTAGTTACACATATATCTCTCCACACTAAGAGGACACAGACTTTGTTAGCCCTTATTCTGTCCTCATACTTCACCTTTCCAGTGCTTTTACAGAGTAAGCACTTGATAAATATTAGATAAATTAAAATGAATTAAATATTTCTGGACTTAATATACCATATAAGCAACAACTTGTATGGTATATAAGGAGAAAATTTCAATTTTCTTAATGTCAGAATCTCCTCCCAAGGAAAGCCTGGTCTTCGTGGAAAGATTATTTTGCTATTTTAATCAGGATGAGGAATCCATAGGAGATGTGTGACTCACAAGGGGACATATTTGGAAAAACAACAGATAATCTACAAACTGCTTTCTAAGGGTGTAGCTTCAGTTAATTGCAGGCTTTGTGAGTGACTGAGGCATGTGAACTTGAAGAAGGAGCTGAATTTCTTACACAAGAGAGTAGATTTGAGAGAAAGGGGATTCAGTACTGAGAGGAGACAAGGAAGCTATCTTTCTGAGAGGTACAGGGATGTCTAATGGACATTTTTTTTTCAGTTGTTGCCTGCTTCTGTTGGATATAAATCATCTTTCTAACCCCTCCATGAAATCATCAGTAAAATTCCATATTGCATTCCAAGTCACTTTAGAGTACAACTTGGTTTGGGAGAGGTGTGGTGATGAATTGAAGTCTCATTCAAAATGTGCACAGGATAAGAGCTGAATGGCTCAGCCACATCTGGATAATATTTATATATTATTTTGTGAATATCAGTAACAATTACGTAACAATTTAGTGTAATGATGACCATGGTCCCTTTCTTACTTTATGTCCCAAATCTTGTATTTGCCTGAGTAAGCATCATAATCAATCATCCAAACATTTATAGAGAGCCAGCAAAAGAAAGTATTCTATTACATAGAAAACTAATAATGATAATAATACCTACTACTTTTTACCAATAACATCTGCTATTTACAATATGCTAGGCACTGTCATAAGTTCATCATCTCATTTAACCCTACCTATAGCCAAATATCACTCGTTTCCCATTATATAGGCTTACAGGTTTAGAGAGGTTGAGGAACTTGCCCATAGTCCCAAAGCTAGTAAAAGACAGGGCCAGAGGTTGAGTCTACTTTCATCTACTTTAATACATATGTTCCTAATCATAGTTTTTAGTGCTATTAAGGGATCCAAAGGTGTATAATGTATAAACCCTACCACCAAAATGCTCACAATTTTGGGGGGCAGATTAAGAAAATTCTCCTTAAAAGATAACTCGCAGACAATGGTAGGAATTTGAATTTCTAATTTCTTTATCCAAAATAAAAATGAGAAAGGCACTTGATGCTTAAATATTCTGATTGCCTCAGAGTCCCAACTCGGCAAGTGATTTCAACCAGTCATGCCGGTCCTGAACATTTTTAGACAAGAGGAACACAAGATTGACCACTGTGCTGAATGGCACTGAATAGGCCAAAGAGTTTTTGGTTATTTTGGTGAACCATGTATTAGGGTACCTCAAAAAGTTTGTGAAAAGTTGGACTGAAAGATAATATGAATCTTTATATGAATTTTTGAAGTACCCTTGTATATGCAATCAGGAAAGGTGTCCATAAATATTTCTAAAGGACATTCTTTGGGTCTTTTTAAATATGTCTACCTTATTCTCTTAGCCATCTGGTAAAGTTTTAACTTGCATCTTACTTGACTTAGAATACTTTTTTTTTTCCAAATGCCCACATATAAATACTGTGTATAGTCTGATATAATTTTCAATTTCCTCTGCTGCTCTAGTTTATTTTTTTTTTTAATTTTATTTTATTTTGTCAATATACAATGTGGTTGATGATTGTGGCCCATTACCATCTTACTTGACTTAGAATACTTTTTTTTTTCCAAATGCCCACATATAAATACTGTGCATAGTCTGATATAATTTTCAATTTCCTCTGCTGCTCTAGTTTATTATTTTTTTTAATTTTATTTTATTTTGTCAATATACAATGTGGTTGATGATTGTGGCCCATTACTGAAACCTCCCTCTGCTGTTCTAGTTTAGATGGCTATTATATTTTCAGAATTTCTTTTCAAGGAAGTCCTAACTTGCAAGCCAGTAAATTTTTATGTTTCTGAATTATGAATTTTCTAAGAAAAACATTAAAATTTTGTTTCTTTTTCTACTAAGAACATCATGATTTATCCTTGGGAATCATTTAGATGAGAAGAAATCCCTAGGAATTACACAGGAGTGAAGTTAAAGTTGATACTGTTCAAAGAAGAGAAAACCAGAAATTTTGACTGGGAATTAGAACAAGAATTACTCTCTGGACAAAGAGACTTTAAATTATATACTACTATGGGTCAAATATGTTCCCCAAAAATTCATGTACTGGAAACTTGACCCCCATTGTAACAGTGTTAAGAGGCTGAGAAAACCAATATGGTATTTGAAAGGTGGGGCCTTTAAGAGGTGATTAGATTGTGAGGACTGTGCCTTTGTGAATAGATTGATCCATTCATGGAGTATTGAATGGGTTCTGACGGCTTTGAAAGGAAAGCAAGTAAGAAGGTGACCTCTCTCTTGCTCGTGCCATTCTCTTGCCATGTTACACCCGACAGCCTGTAGAGAGTTCCCACTGAGAAGGCAGCTCTCACCACATGTGCCCCCTGGACCATGGACTGGACTTCCTAGCCTCCAAAACTGTAAGAAATAAATTTATTTCTTTATAAATTACCTAGTTTCAGGTATTCTGTAATAAGCAACAGAAACAGACTAATATATATACATAAAAATTAATTTAAATAAAGATAAGATTTCTATGAAAAGACAATACAAAAAAATTGAAGTTAATATAGACATTAAATATTACTTTAGGAATAAAACAAAAACTGAATGATCTGAGTAAAAAAAAAAGTCAGTTGTATAGNAACAGACTAATATATATACATAAAAATTAATTTAAATAAAGATAAGATTTCTATGAAAAGACAATACAAAAAAATTGAAGTTAATATAGACATTAAATATTACTTTAGGAATAAAACAAAAACTGAATGATCTGAGTAAAAAAAAAAGTCAGTTGTATAGTGTATTTAAAAACAATGTCCTCTTATTCAATATTTACCAATGTTAATTGAATGATAGAATTTAAATATATGTGACAGACAGAAGTGAATTTACATGTTTATACCTTTCCCCTTTATTACAAAAGCAAATATGGCTTTCAGCTGAAGGAAACAAAAGGTGCTAGAATGTAATATTGGAAGACACATTCCTTTAAATGGGAAATCTTAGTGGTTTATATTAGGTCCCCAATATGTTGGTTTGATAGATAATTACATGATTAGATAGGGTTTTTTAAATCCTTTCTTATGTACTCAACGGAACAGAATGCTTTCTTTGGAGGTTAGGATACAAATTACCTAATTAAGTTACACACTCTGTGTAATAAAATAACATATTTGAAATCTACACGGTAAGTAAATAGCTATCCTGAATATTTCATTACTTTGTTTTTTATAAAAGGAATAATATAGTAAAATTTAGACAGTTATTCTTTCAAATTTTGTTTTTTTAACCTATTTTAAAAATACACTTTCATATGGAAGACATGCAATATCTGTGTGTGTGTGTGTTGAGAATGTTTGTATGGGTATGAATAATTAAGAACAAGTTATTTTCTTCATCTTAACATTAAAACTTTCTTCATTTATATACAATTGTTACAGAATTAAATATTTTAAAATATTTTTATAAAGGTAAAATTTTTATTGTACTCTGTTCTGAAAAACAGTTTAGTTCTCTAAGTTAGTCTCTCACATGAGTCATCATCCTTTCATTTCCTATTCCAAATCTGTATCAGATAGCTTTAAATTTTAACTTTGAGTCAGTCATATCCACATTGTTCTTCCCGGTGAGGCATTTTGTGCCCCAAATTCTGTCATAAACCCATCAAATGAACCAGAAACGATCATAATTAAGCTATTCATTACACAAATAAGTGCACACTTGCTATATCTCAGGCTCTGTTCCAAGTTCTGAGGATATAGCAGACTTTACCAAACATGTAAAAAAACCTTGCCCTCCTGCATCTAAATTTCTAATTGGCTATTGTTTCCTCTGAGTTGGTAAAATAAACAAGCCAAAGTTAATAAATCATTTGTAAATGTGTCACTATTAAGTAGATTTTAAGCTTTTCAAGGTTATTTGAAGGGCTTCTCTTCATTCTGAAAATATATAGGAAAGGTGTAAGCAAACGCTTGCTTTCTTTGGGTGGCTTAAAGACAACAGATTCCTGGTATGGGAGGGGGTAGAATAGCAAGAAGAGCTCAAGGAACTTCTTACTGGGAGAGCCTGACCCCAGTTACTAAGGACTCAGAGCTAAAGAAATTTAGCAATGAGAACAAGGTGACCAGGAACCAAAGTTTACAGACAGAAAGTGATGATAGTAACCACAAGGGTGACATCACCAGAAACAAAGTAGAAGTTTGGGCTGGTTTGGGTGAGAAGCTCTATGAGAAGGCCTTCAAGATAATGGGAAAAACTGATTCTGATAGAGTGTTGCTATAGAATATTCCCCCAAAACTCATTTAAGCTTGATCCCCATTGTAACAGTGTTAAGATGGTGGGAAATCAGACTATGGCAACGTTGAAAGGCAGGGGGGTGAGGGGGTGTGGTCCATTAAGAGGTGATGGGATCATGACCACTATGCCCTCAAGAATGGCTTAATCTATCTGTGGAGTAATGGGTTAATGGTTTAGTGGGTTGTCACAGGAGTGGCACTCATGGCTTTACAAAGAGAGCAAGTGAGCACATTAAAGAGTTATTGTCATCCTTGCCATGTGATTGATTGCATCACCCCCGACCCTGTAGAGAGTCCCCACCAGGAAGAAGGTGCTCACCAGATGCACCCCCTGGACCATGGACATCCCAGCCTCCAAAATTGTATGAAATAAATTTCATTTCTTTATAAATTACCCAGTTTGGGGTATTCTATAATAAGCAACAGAAAATGGACTAATCTAAGTATATAGAGAGAACCAAAAGTTCTTCATGTTCCAGCCCCCTAGTATGGAGTTTTGCTTTGGGGAACAATGGCCGAGTATACATGCATGTGCTGTAAGACAGCTCCAGATAGCTCTCTCTCTGAACCCCAGCATGCAGGCCCACTGTGAGCTGTGCAGGGACTACACAAACAGGGGGCCACACCAAATGGCAGGAAGAAACCTTAGAATTTCCAGTTCTCTCAGTGGCAAACTCTGGTAAGAAGGACACCTAAATAACACCACTTTCATATTATCCAATCCCCTGAGGTTTTTGAACAATTCAGGAGGTAGGAGGAGACCTCTCCCTACAGTAGACCTCCTGCTAGTGAGCATGTGTGGGGGTAAAGTGACGCACTGAAATAGGGAAATCATTACCAGACTTATACTGCGGGATATTGGAAAAGTACATTCAGGTTGAATTAAACTATACTTAACTACTTTTGTCATTTGTTTGGCAGTCTTAATACTTGCCCTTTACGTTCAAGATGAGAAAGGTTAAAAAGAAAAAAAAAGATGTTTAAACTCAATTTGCAAGGATTCACTTGATTCATTTGACAAAAACACCCAATTTTAAATGGAAGAAGGTTTGTAACAACTCTTCCTGATCCTATAAATATAAGCTAAGACAGCAAAGAAACCATTTGCTGCTTCCAGGCTCTACTCAACTTTCTGCTGCATTTTAAAACTACTCCCCACTGTGCTATCCTGAGAGGCGATAAAGAAGAGCTGTTTACTACCAGACTTTCCCCAACCTCCATCTTCTTATTCCCTTGGCTCTGTACTTGAAGACTGTGATTGCATCTTAACTGAAATAAATCTTATATGGAATATCTAAGTTCTATAAGAAAGCTAAAATACAACTACACCACATGAGTACAATCCTTTGACAGAGTGGACAAAATAAGCTTTGCTTCTGATAACTTCTAAATTCTAGACAACTAAGAGATTCTAAAATAGCAAATTCATTAACTCAGGCTTTGTGGCACTGTGGATCAGGCCTCTACCCACCTGCACTCCACTTCATCTCATTTCCCTACACACCTCGACTTTGGACACTTTGGTCTTCTTTCAGGCCCTTATATGTATTATGCTGTTTGTATTAGCCAGTTTCTGTGGCTTATAACAGAATATGTGGAACTGGGTACTTTGTAAGAAAATGAAATTTATTGCTTACAGTTTCAGAGACTGGGCAGTCCAAAGTCTAGGGAATACATCTGGTAAGTGTCATCTTTGGTAGTGACTTTACAGAAATGTAGGGGTCTCACGTGGCAGAAAAAGGCAGAGCAGAGACAGAGAGACTAACCTCCTCATTCACTCTCTTTTTAAAGCCCTCAGAAACATGTCCCTGACCACATTATTAATTCATTCACTATGACATGGTCCTATAATCTAATCACCTCTTCAAGGACCCACCTTTCAAATACCATAATAGGATTTCCCACCCTCAACAGTTACAGTGGGAATTAAGCTTCCTATATATGGACTTTGGGGGACACAATTCAATCAATACACAGCACTGCTTTATGTCACAGGGAATTTCTCTACTTTGTCATCTCTATGTGGAAACTTCCTCCTTCACCTTTTCATCAGTTAAATCACCTTTCAGCTCTGAACCCAGCTGTCACTTCTTAGAACAGATCAATCCCCTCCTCCTGTCACAGCTCCTGTTGTGCACTGTGATTGTATATTAACATATACTCCCCTCCAAGATTGTAACAATAGAGCTGCTAACATTCATTTTCCTGGTTTTGACTGTATACCCATGCCTAGTGCGAAGTAGATATTTAACTAATACTTAATGACTGAATGAATGGGAGGGTGAAGATCTCAATAATGTGTAATAATCATGTCAAATACAAGAAAATCTAATATAAAATAAAAAATGAATATAATTTTCAGTATTTTTATTCTTAAAATCAAGTACACAAATATGAAATGGGGAGCATGAGGCTTAAGGGCAGCTCATATAAAGGTGTATTTCAGTGATTTAGTTAATTACAATTTCCACGTGAATCAATACCATCATATTATTGCTCAAGACAGAATCACAAAGAGTATAGTGCCCAAAATCACTATAGTTTTTCTCTCTTCATACTCCAATTGATCAAACTGTATCAAGAAAACTGTGGGATAATATTTTTCTAAGAATGCCAATAAATTGGAGCATATTCAGAGAACAGAAATTGAAATGAGTAGAGTTAGGAAACCATTACAATCACTGAAAAGAGCTATCTTGTATTTGTTTATTCATTTATTCATTCACTCAATTCATTCCATGAATATGATTGAGTATGTTATACCAGGCACAAACCTGGGCACTCAGATACATCAGCAAATAAAATGATCCCTGACTTGTATACCTTATATTCTTTAAGAAATAACAGGTAATAAATATAATAAACAAGTAGACCATCTAATAATCATGTGTTAGAAGGTGATAAGTACTGTGGGGGAAAAAAAGTTGAACAATTAAAGGTGGTCCTCTGTTCTGGGATGGGAAGAGGATGGGGTGGTGGGTTGTAGTGTCAAAACTGTGATGAGGGTTGGCCTTATTAAAAGTTGATATTTGATCAGAGAATGGAGGGAAATAAGGAAGTTGTATTAGTTTGTTTCTGTTGCTTATCACAGAATGTCTGAAATTGGGTAATTTATAAAAAAATGAAATATATTTCTTACAGTTTGGAAGCTGGGAAGTCCAAAGTCAGGAAGCACATCTGGTGAGGGCCTTCTTGGTGGTGACTCCCTACAGCAACACAGGGTGTCACATGACAAGGATAACATGAGCAAGAGAGAGCTAACCTTCTCACTCACTCTCCTTGTAAAGCCATCAGAACCATGCCTATGACAACCCATTAAACCATCACCCCGTTACTCCATGAATACGTCAGTCCATTCACGAGGGCACAGTCTTCATAATCCAATCGCCTCTTAAAGGCCTCACCTTCCACCACCACATTGGGGGTAAGTCCCAACATGAGTTTAGGGGGACATTCAAACCACAGCAGTCAACCAAATGGATATAAGTTGAAGAATGTTCTAGGCAGAGAAAACACTGAGCGAATACAGTACAAAGATTGCCTGGTGCAGTAGAGGTTCAAAAGAGTGCCGATGTGGCTGAGGCAGAGCACGGGAGGAGTAAATAGATGAGACTGGGTAAAAATCTATGTTAAAATGATGTCAAGAGCAGAAATTATAAAATGGCAAAATTTGACTATTTTACCAATATCACTAAGAACTAGCATCAATTGAAAAATAGAATGGACTATCTCATCATGGATAAATTATTTGTTAATTAATAACTTTATGAAATGGACCTTGGATGTACAGTCTTAAAATCATGTCCATTTTTTTTACAGAAAAATGAAGGCAATAAGACAAGAAATGCAAATCAAATGAGATTTCAAGTCTTTTTTTTGTTGTTTGTTTGTTTGTTTGTTTGTTTTTACACATTTTATTGTGCTATATGTAGTAATGCAAATTGATTTGTAGTAGAAAAATATATGCAAGCACTACAAAAAAATTTAGAGAAAGATTCCTATTATCGTTCAATTCTATTTTTCTTTTTTTTTCCATTAAATTTTTATTTTGTCAATATACAATGTATATGATTATTATGG
>NW_007726215.1:992482-1011217 GCF_000696425.1 Galeopterus variegatus | reverse complement strand
TCCTCTTCCCTGCCCTCCCGACACTGGCTGGGGGCTCCCCATGCCACCAGCCCTGCCATAGATCCGCAGGAGGAGTGGGATTGGTGGCCGCTCCACAGGCCCCGGGGGGCCCCCCGTGCTGAGGCACACAAGTGGCACGGTTCAGTGAGGAGCCGCGCCAAGCAAAGATGGCTGGTCTGCCCGATCTGAGCCGGCCGGCTCTGCCCCCCCTCCCCCCGGAGAAAATGGAGGCGGTGCTGCTGAAGCCGCCTAGCCTGGTGTGGTAAGCTGGGGCCGGGCGGGCCTTTGCCCCCCAAGCGGGGCTGGACTGGGGGTCACTCACAAAGCTCCCAGAGCTGGGCCGGTCCTGCGTCTTCCTCTCCATCTCTGTGTTGCCACTGCCATCTTTCCTGGCCTTTGTTGCATCAGGCTGCTCGGTAGCCCAACCCGGTTGCGGAGCTCTCAGGAATCTTCTTTTGCATCGGCCCTAAAACCTCGAGACTGTAGTTGCTTTTTTTCATTGTAGATTAGTTGATCAGTGATTTATTTGTTTTTTGTTGCTCTTGGAAATGCAAATAGTACTCTGGCAGCACAGCGCACACTTCACAGGCTCTCTGTCCTCTGGCACGCTCACTCCAGACCCGTCGCCATCTTGCTCCCCGAGATTTCAAATCTTTATAAATCCTTTTTACCTTTTCATTTTTTTTATTTTCCCATATTTTAATGGAGAGTTCCAATGATGGACTTTATGGTCCATCAGAACTTAGAGGGAAAGTCCCCAAATAAAGAATTTTAGTGTAGTTAGCATGTTACAAACAATACGTAACATTACATATTTTATTATTATGTTACAAATATATGTAATTATCTTATTATACTTATAACTCATAAGCATAACCTATAAAGAATAGACTACATAAATATTCAACACTGTAAAGTAAGATTAATATAAAACATAATATTTTAAACATTATATCACAAATATTGTAAATGTATGTCATTCAAAACTGAGCATGATTTACTTTTTACCATTTTTAAGACTCCAGCAGCATTTCCTGTTAAATAATGAAAGCAGTAAGATTTCCAGGACATGTGTATTCATTTCTCATTCAGGAAATTTTACAAAGTAAGATTTTTTAGATTGATCTTCTAAAAAATTTTTAAATTATTTTTAAGTCCCACATAATTTCTTTTGTTTCCCTAATCAAAAATAACTAGGGGAATTTTATCTACACAATTGCAACCTTAAAGCACTATTCTGATTTTTTAAAAAAAGCTACTCCCTGTGTTTAAGTAGTGCATTCATCCTGAAAATTCTTTATACGGGGGAAAAAACATGCAAAGAAATACACACACACATACACACACAATCTTCCTAAAAATGATTCAGTTACCATGCAGAAGTCACCAAACAGCAAACCTAAATGATTAGACTAATTCACCCAGCTCACTAGTCAATTTAGAAAGAGAAAGAGGTCTTCAGAGTGAAGTAAGTGGACAGATTGAAGAACGAGGAGGGGGGTAATGTTTTCTGGAAGTAGCTCTCCGAAATCTTGTTCACAGCCTGGAACTGCATAAATTTTCTCTGCATATGTTATTGCTACCTTGGGGGCCATGATAGCATATGCATTTTGGGTTTTTCAAAAAATAGATATATGTACATGAATATATGTGTTTAATGCATAAATATTATGATAACTTTTCTTTCATGGGACTCTGTAGTCCCTTCAGACTTTACTATGGTATATACAGTAAATAAACAATAATCTATTGAGAATGCTCACATTTTTTGAGAAAACACAAAGTAGGACTGAATATTTTTGCCCAATTTAGAATATCTCAGAAGTGAAAAATCATTAAGCCAAATAAATTCAGCAAGACAATACAGATATTTGGTGGCAACACTGAATCCAGCAGAAGAATCAATATAAATATATAAACTGGAACACAGAATCTCAGAAAAGCAAGAAAATCACACTTACACATTAGTGCAACAGCTAGAAAAGTTGTAAAAGCAAATTGTTAAAATGCATTATGTGCTATGATTAGAAGAAAATATATCTCTAGTCAGGTGGCTTTAATAAAACCAATAAGTTCCATTTCTTGAAAACCTATAGGTTATATTGTGAAAAGAATGTCATTTCACTATATATTCAGTCCTCGATATACTTTGTTTTTCAGAGAAGATATATGTTCAATGTACTTAGTCTTACTGTTCTCTGTGTACATGACAGAACAGTATGATACAAGCAAATGATTGTAACATATTTTGTTTCCCAGTAAGTTCCCTCAAACGCAGACTGACAAATCTAATATGCATCCCCAGAAATTCAGTTACTTCTACGCTTCAGTACTCTGGAATACATAAAATAAATATATGATCAATGAAATGAAATATGACAAAATGTTTCATATTGATGTTTTCTTCTTTCAAAAAATGTCTTTCTGGTTAATGCCCTAAGTCACTTTTTCCATACATTTTCTTTTTCACAGTATATAGATTTCCTAGTTCTGATTTCAAGTTCAGGGAGCCTGGGGAGAAGTGGGAGATTTCTTCAAACCAGGGCTGTTCCTCAGCCTTTCACATGAGAAAATTGTTAGGAGCATTAAAGTATTCCTGACTATGCTGCATTCCTTTGTTCAGAGTGAGTTTTGGGAACACATCCTTTTCTCATTATATTTCCATAAAATATATTTGATCTATTCTATTCTTAGAATACCTCTGATGTGGTCTGTGAGTAGAGCACAGTATAAAAATATTTCTTTTTTATATGAGACAAAATGTTTCCATTTCTTAGACACATAAAAAAAAATCACTATATAGCACTCTAAGAAAGTAAAACTTGTCCAATACATTTTCGTAGGGCTCAAAACAGACCACAAAGGCCCCCTCCTCTTCCATTGTAGTTCAGAACCTCACCCAAGGCATGGAGTTCTCTGCAGAACAAAAGGAAATCAGGAAGACAGAAGGAGAGCTGGGAGGACTAGGAAGGATTCTGGATAATACCACTAAGAAAGCAAGTTTCTATTCAGGAGAAATGAAAGAAATTAACTCTCTTCCTCTAAGACTAAATGAGTTCTACTAAATTTATACTGGGAGCTAAAACATGGTCAAAAATTTTAATAGTTTAACGTGAATAGTTAATGCTTCCAACTGGTGGTGAATAGTTGAAATATTTCTTTGGTTAATTCAATTTAGAAACCACTGGAAGCCAAACCAGTCTTTCTTGCAGTTTTCCACCACATGCCACCGGCACCCAGCACCAGGCCACAGATCTAACCTGGCCTGGTCAGGGTTGTTGACTGTTCCAGTAGCAAACAATTCTTTTTGAGAACATGTTTTTCACAATACTTGTCTTTGGCATTCCCTTTTGAGAGGGAAACTACCTAAATTTAATTTTCAGGGGCCATTTGAAACTAAAAATTAATCCTTAGGGATTGCCACCCACAAACTCACTCCACAATCAAATGCATACCAGAAATTTACCATTAATTTTCTTTTTTTTTCTTACTTTTTAAAAATTTTAATCGACATGATAATTGTACATATTTATGGGGTATGGGTTATATTTCAATACATGTATACAATGTTTAATGATCAAATCAGGTTGATTAACATATCCATCACCTAAAATATTTATCATTTCTTTGTGTTGCAAACTCAAAATCCTCTCTTCTAGCTAATTGAAAGCATACAATATATTGTTGTTAATTATAGTCACCCTAGAGTGCTAGAACACTAGACCTTATTTCTATCTAGTTAGCTCTAATTTTGTACCTGTTAACCAATCTCCCACTATCCCATTATCCCCCTGCTCTTCTGAGATTCTGGCAATCTACTCTATTCTCTGCTTCTAGGTGATCAACATTAACTCCCTTTGATTACTCATGTGATTGCGTATCAATAATTTTGATAGCAAATATAACCTCTGAATGTAAGGATTTGGTCTGCCTTACTCACCATAATATATATACCATGTATAAAACAGTGCATAATAAACAGTAGTTCCTCAATAAATATTTGCCAAAAATATGAATAAATGAATGCCCCTTATTGCTGAAAGGGAAATACACAAAGTGACAATTGGAACTATTAAACTGAGAAGTTGCTGATTGTCCAAGATGACCTTATGCTTCCCAGATGAGATAATTGCCTATATATTTGCGAAACAATTGCTCCTTGCAACAGATAGTATCATAGTTCCAGACATGTCTGAATTCTTTTTATAGCAGGCAAGTGCAATGTTCCAGAAATTGTAAATATTTCTGTATCAGATTGAAATATAGAATAATGCTATAGTTTTAAGCTTCCATACAATGTCATTTAAGGCCCCATAATGTCACAGATTTAACACCATCAGTATTACTGCTATTAATATTGGACCAAAATAAGCAGATACATGTACAGTAAGTTCTGCTATAATGAAATATATGCAAAATCATGCAATAAAAACAACAGGACTGATGGGGAAAATGGCACTGGGATGCAACACTCAAAAATTTGTCAGCAACTTATTTTTTAAAAAAGATAGAAACCTAACAAAAATAATAGCATAGTTGTACATATGATAAATGGTTAAGAAATGCATAAATACTACAGGAAATGTTCCTTGACCTTGAAAGAGGCCTGAAGTTTGCTTGTGGAAGTGAGCCTCAGAAGGGTAAAAGCTCAAGAGTTGTCGTGAAGAGGAGGAAGGAGGGCTACATGAAATTCTACAGGAAGCTGTAATACCAGATGTGGATGGATGTAGCTCATAACACACACAGAGAACAAGGTAGCTGGTAGATGCTCAGGATACATGCCTGTGTGCATTCTGTGTATTCATAAGCAACACAGTTCTACAGCATGCAGTTTTCTATGTTCCATTGCATTTCTTGCAGTCACAATTGTGCACAAGCATGTGCAAAAGTTACATTATGGGGCCAGTCTGGTGGCGCACTTGGTAGAGTGCAGTGCTTGGGAGCGCAGCGGCACTCCCGCTGAGGGTTCAGATCCCATATAGAGACTGGTCCGCTCACTGGTTGAGCGCCGTGTGGGAGCGACACCGAGGGTTGCGATCCCGTTACCGGTCACGAAAAAAGACAAAAAGAAAAAAAAAAGTTACATTATGGAAATTGTTTCCTAATATATGGGTCACATTGGAACAAATTCATGTTTTCAAAATGAGTGCTATAGCAGAACTACCTCTATCATCTTCAACAGAATGAAAGAGAAACTATGACTTAAACTTCAGCCCGATCAATACAGGATCCTCCCAGCACAGTTTGTATTTAACTCATACCCTCAGTAAAATCTGTTTTATCTATATTTTAAATTTCCTAAAAGCAACAGATATCCAGTAGCATATCCATGAGACCCTTCTCCAACCACATTTAATAGAATAACATTTAATAAATGTTGTTTGGTAAAAATGTCAGAAGAATCATTGCAATATACCGCTCCGATTACATAGTCTTTGACTGCTAAGGTAGCAGGGGGTAAAGTGTAGAACAGTATAAAGCAAAGACATTATAAGGCCATTGTGGTTTTAAATGGAGTTTGGCCCCTGAGACTCAAAATTGATATGCATACATATGCATCTAATAAATTACACTACAGCTATGCACCTAATTAAAAAAAGAAAGGTGTTGTTAAATTCCCATGATCTTGTACAATATTGAAATTTACTAAATCTTAATTTTTAGGTTGTGTTGAAAGTTGATTAATGTAGCCTAATATTTTTACATCTCTGCTTGCTGAAAGATAAATACAGTCGCTGTTTAAAATCATACGCAGTCCATTGTTTCAAAACCTGCTCATCCTTTTATGTTACCTACTTTAGTTCATTATGCCATTCTCCACTGTTATTCAAGAAGTGAAAATCATCTTTTCTCTTCCTTATTCCATTTTCACTAAAGATGTATTTACTCATGTAAATAGAAAGCGCTCCCCTGCTCCCCACCCTGACCAGGCTAACAAAGGGAAAGTTGCTATCTGACAGAGACAAAATTAATTTTATCTACACATGTACAAGAGAAAGAGTTGAGGACACTATGGGTAGACATCTTAAAAAGAATAAGAAAAATAGGAAATGCTTTTGAAAACAACTTACATAAGCATTGTCTAAATAGATTAATAAATCTGCAAGTGTAGGCAAGGTTCAAATGAGATTATAAAAGGTCAACAAAATTGCTAATTTTTTTTCTTATATTAGGAGGGGTTTTTTTTCTAGCTATATGTGACATTCAGTCTTTGAGGATTAGAGTCAAGACTACACATCTTTGTGCCACCCAGAACTTAGCTAATTCTCTTCAGTAGATATTAAAGAAATGTGTTTTGCTAACAGAATTGGATAGAAACTAATAGAATGAAGGAATATTTGATTTCATACCATTTTCACTTTTTATGACAAGAGAGGAGATAAAGTCAATGCTTCAACATGGCAGAATTTTTTCCCCAACTTCAGTTATTGTCACTGCATCTCTCATGTTTATTTCCATTCTACAGACCATTATGCATTACTTTAACAATTTCTGTCATATCTGCATATCCTGTCTTGTTATTTACTTAATTTTTTTCCCCTTAACTTTTGGTTCTTAAACAAATGTATTTTTAAAGTAAACTTTATATAACAAGGAGAAACCAGCATTATATACCATAGAAAGAATGTGACTAAAATTTACCTCAATGAAAACCAAACAATCTTATTACATTCCACCTGGTGCCCAAGGAAGACTCAAAGCCTGAGTCCTACCTACTCTCTCATTTAAGCAGTTAGCTGGCACAGGGATCCAAACCCTTGGACTTGGTGTTATTAACACTGTGCTCTAACCAACTGAACTAACCAGCCAGCTTCTCATTAAATGCTTTTAAAGAAAAGTATATTAGCAGTGGGAGTTTGGATGTGTTATCCCCTCCAAAACTCATGTGGAATTTTGATCTCCAGTGTGGCAGTGTTAGAAACTGATTGAGTCATGGAGGTGGATCCCTCATGAATGGATTAGTGCTCTCCCTGGGGGCAGGGGGAGTAATGAGTGAGTTCTCCCTCTATTAGTTCCCGCGATAGCTCGTTGATTTAAAAGACCCTGGCAATTTCTCTCTCTCTCTTGCTTCCTGTTGCCATGTGATCTGCTTGTACCCACCAGCTGCCTGCCATTTTCCACCATGAGTAGAAACAGCCTGAGGCCCATGCCAGACGCAGCTGTCCCAGAATCGTAAGCCAAATAAACCTTTCTTCTTTATAAATTACCCAGTCTCAGGTATTTCTGTTATAGCAACACAAAACTGACTAAAACAACACACTAGCACCAAATAGAGAATTTTCCCTTCCATCAATCAGAAGGAATTAAAAACAAATGAAAAAAATTTTCCCTTCATGTGATTCATTATTATTTAAGGTAATATTTATATCAGATTTAAAACCACCTTATGTTCACTGTAGGTGCACATCCCAAATTTGGGAGAACACTGGTATGGCAGAAAAAATATATACTGCAGGCAGGAGATACCAATTTTGGAGTTGATTCTGTTGGCCTCTTTTGCAACCACAGCAAGTGCTGCAACTTCTCTGGACCTGAAATGTCTCACTGGTAAAATGAGGAATTTGGATGGATTTTCTTTCACTCAGGGTGATCCAGGTTATGCTGTGGTAACAAACCACCACCAAATCTTACTAGCTGTATTTGTATTTGTTGGCTGTATTTGCAGCAGTTTAGATTTAAAACTTTTATTTCTCCTTCCCTCTAAATGTTCCATGCAGGTCAGCTAGGGTCACTTTTCTGATTTCTCATCATCCCCACTCCAAGACTCAAGATAACAGAGCTGCCACTATCTAGAATATTGCTGATCATGACAGCACAGGAAATCTCCCACTGCTTCTTAAAGCTTTTGCTCAGTAATGACACATGCTCGTGTTTCATTAGCTAAAGCATGTCATGTGACCACACCTAGTTTTAACACAATAAAGAAGTGTGATTCTGCCATGGGCCCAGAAGGTGGGAATACCAAAATACTTGTGTGTAGTTAGAATATCTTTCATCAACTTAATGTTCTCTAACATCCTTTTTATTTATTAAATTCTATTATTATAAGAAAAGGGCGCTTTGCATTTAATGCATAAAATTATTGAAGTTTATCAGATTACTTAGTTTGGAAAATTTTCTTATATGAAAATATATTATAGAAATATGTTATATGTTATCCCTCAAAGATCCATTATTAACCACAGTAAAAATTTCAGAATATTAGAATTTGATATAAATTATCCAAACAGGATTTTAATGGTTAAAAGTAAAGATTTTTTTGTCTGTCTTTAAATGTTATTTAGATAACACAAAAACATATGACCTAAATCATTTCAATGGTGGTAGGAATTCTGCAGAAGAAAAAAAAAATAAACGTGTTTTAAAACTTGTAAATGTTAGGAAAGTTTCATAATCATCAAATAGCTAAGGTCTGATGTTAGTGGAAAAGCATGGTTTGATCTCCATTAATGTGCCCTCATTCCAAATGTCCAGGCTCACATATCAGCCATGGACCTTCCATGCCTGCTTAGACTTGTCTTCTTCAGTTACTACTCAGTTACTAACATAACCAAGCTCAGCACCTCCTCCCCAGCATGGTTTGGCCATCACACATAAAAGTGATCTGGATTATTTAATCAGAATATGTTCTTACTGTTGTCTTTGTTATTACATATTATAGCAGAGAGTTTTGAGTTAATAAACTAGCATTTCACCACTGCCTACATGTCAAAATAGGTCATAGACCGTTCCAGAGAACATCAAATCTGAAGACTGATAACATCGCCATAGCTTGTTGCTATAAATTTTGCAATGTGACCTCTCTGCCTTTTATTCTGTCTTCCATCAGTCTCTCATAGTCTTTGAGTATTAAGCTCTCTCTCCAACTTGATTTAAAACTTCTTTAGTGCAGAAGCCAAGCTTTTCACTTCTTTTGGGTCAAACTGCAATACCTAACACAATGTTAAGCATGTAGTAAGTCCCCCAAATTTTTTATTTATTTTTATTTTTTTTTTTTTTTGGTGACACCTATTTAAAACACAGAGAGGAAAGAGGGCTTTTATTTATCTGTTTGAAAAAAATATTTTTGAATACCTACCACATAGCCTGGACATGTAAACAACAAAAAACAAGCTACAAACTCTGGAGCAATGGTTCTCAATCAGAGTCAATTTTACCTCCCAGGAGACATTTGGCAATGTCTGAACACAGTTTTGGCTGTCATTGCTGGGGCATGGGTTCTGCTGGTATCTAGTGGGAAGAAAAAAAAGGATGGCACTAAACGTTTTACAATGCACAGGACAACCTCCACAACAAAGAATCACCTAGCTCCAAATGTCAACTGTACGCAAATTAAGAGACCCTTCCCTACAGTGTAGTGGGGGAGTCAGAAAGTGAGAAGCATTTTTAATAACAAACTTCTTAATAATAGTTTCATGTTTTCCCAGTGTTCTGAAAGGCAACTACTTCAATATTTGTATCTCATTAAGCAATGTAACAATGATAATGACAACTTTAGGTGCAGACACACAACAAAAGCTATAAAAAAGGAGTTGAGAAGACTTTTATGGAGATATAAACAGTTGTTTCCATTATTTCCTTAGAATAGAATTAACATCTTCCTCATTAAGAGAAATAAAGAAGATAATAGTAAGTGAGGTTAAGTTTAGAAAAGCTATATTTATACTACCATTGTATTTCTGAAACCCCAATAACTACCAAGGCTACTTCACAGCTTGAGATCAGTTAAGATTGGCTAAGACCCAAATTCTCCTTGCTCAAGTGTCTTGAGTAGAAAAAAGTGTCCAATAATTTCATATGTAATAATAAATATATAATACAGTAATAATATTTCAAATGGGGCTGGCTGGTCAGCTCATTTGGTTAAGGTACAGCCTTGTAACACCAAGGTGAAGGGTTCAGATCCCCATACCAGCCAGCCACCAAAAATAAATAAATAAATAAACCTCTTCCAAATAGTATTTCAAATGAAAAAACAATACCCAGTTCACTGACAGAAATTTTTTTTAACCAAATAAAAATGATTCATAATAAGGCAGAATCATTGGAATTTTGCCACCTCTTCTTCTTGCCAATATTCCAAAGTTTGGTTTGAAAATGTTGTGCTCTGTAATTTAATACAAACTAGCAGTGTTTGACAGTAAAGTCTCCTGTATTAGAGGGCTAGTGTTGGGGAAATCTCCTGTGCACAATCTGATTACATGTGACTCATGGAGAAATTGTCAAAAGGCAACACCCCGTTTATATTGATCACTGCAAAACTTCAATAAAATATTAATTATTTGCAGCCATCAGAGATTCAAAGACTTATAGTAATAAAAGATTTCAAGAATATTCTTTCCTATCTTCTTTACTTTGTGAGAGTTGTCAAGTCTAAGAAACCTACCTATCTTTGTGTGTTGGTAGCTATTTCTCTTTTTCCCTCTCTCACTCTTTTTTTTTTTCCTTGTGTCAGAGAATACAGGGGGAGAGCACATCCTTCCCATCTCTTTTCCTGCCTTACGTAAAGTAAAATTAACAAAATCATCATCTACTTGTCTTAATATTTGTTCATCTCTCTTAAATTTTACTCTTACCATTTTGTTGTTGTTGTTCTTTAGCTATCTTTCACCCAATTGACCATTTTTAATACCAAACAGAAGTTTTCCTTGTTTTAGTAATTGAATTATTTTACATTTCATTTTTTAAATGTTCATTCATTGATTCAGTCAATCATTTAACATATAATTACTAAATGCTTCCTGTATTCCTGGCTCCTGTTAGGTACTAGGTGTATGACAATTGACAAAACATATTCTTCTCCTACCTTCACATGCCACATGGTCTTTGGGGAAGATAGACAAGTAACCGGGCAGTGGTAGCACTGTGTCATAAGCCCCTTGAGGGCAGAAATGAAGTTCTGTGAGAACAAAGAGAAAAGACATCTAAGTTAGTCCTAAAGGAGTTGAGTCTTGAGGAAAGTCTCCTGGAGGTTTTAACATCCAGGCTCAAACGTGAAGAATTAGGAAATATTAGCCTACTAGGGAATGGAAGAATGATTATTTCAAGTGATGGAAACAACATCCAAAAGGTGACATGATCCAATGTGAGTTTTCAAAATACCACTCTCTCTTCCATACACTACTAGAGTGGGGGTAGGATTGGAAGTGGGGACACCAGTCAGAAGACAGAGCCAGTTCTTCCTTTAGAGGAGACGTTGGCCTGCAACAGAAGAAAGACAAGAAACCTAAAGAGATGAACAGCATCATTGCTAGTTGGGGACGAGGGCAGGAGAACTGAGGCTGATGCCAAGGCCTCCGACTTGGGCAGTGAGTAGATGGTGTGACCATTCCTCAAGCTAGAGAGCACAGAAGCAGGAGAGGCTGAGGGATGGGAAGTGGAAAAAGAATAGGATGAGCTCAGTTTTAGCCATGTTCTATTTGAGCTACCTGGTGGCCACCCAAATAGAGGGGCCCAGGAGGCAGTTGGCTATATGGATCTGAAACACAGGTGAGAACCAATTACAGTAGATAAATTTTGGAGATAGTATTTTTTCTCAATGGAATGATACATTGTACATATATTAAGCTAATTCTTTCAAATACGGATCCAGGAGCAAAAGGTCTTTAGCCCAGTCATTGATATGTATCCTCTAGGGCTTTGGATATCTTTTTTCCTTATCACTATATACTTGCATTCCTTATTATTGCCTTTGCCAGAAAGTTGAATCAAAATACTATTAATTGCTTACATTTCTATAGTCCTTCACATTTTACTAAAATTCTTTCCCATACAGCTCTGGACAAAATCTCAAGTCTGTAAACTGGCATTAGAGAAGCAGCTTAGGGCCAGGAAACCAGGATAGAACCACAGACCAGGAGTTCTAACAGGGTTGCTACAAGTATTTATTCTGGGGTCACAGCCAGTGTTCAGAACCAGAAGTCACAGAGTTAACCAAGCCAAGGCCCATGATCCAAGCCAAGACCTGGAGCCAAGCTATGGGCAAAGCCAAGAAGCAGTCACAGGATTAGCACATCAGAACAAGCCCCAGAACTGCTGTTGAACCCATGGTCCTCCCTCCAGCCCTGTGTCCTTTGGAGGCATTCTCTGTCCACGGACTGGCACCCTCAGAGGAATGCGATCTCCAAGGTGAGAAAGGGGCAACTGAGGATTTCCTCTGCCATTATAGGAACTTTGCTTTGGAAAACACACCAAGAATCCCACGAAAGCATCTCAACTACCTTTTGCACATTCTTTTGACAGGTGAGGTTATTTTTTAAAAAACAACTTTGAATGTTATTTGTGAATTTATTTTAAACACTGGATAGAAAGAAATAATTGTTTTACATTAAATTAAAATTGACAAGAAAAATAAAATGATTCCAAATTTAAGTGGATTTCTGTCAAGGAATCTTAAAAATAGAAAATCCCAGATTCTGTTTTGAATACTTTCCTATGATCTCTTACAATAGGCCTTTCCTCATTCACCCTCTTCTGGGGAAATTTATTAATAATTCCTAGATTTTATTTTAAGCTTGCAATATTCTCTTTCTCACGACTACTGGTTCAGAAGTATATATGGTTTAAAATAGCCAAATTTAAAAGTCCCCATGGCTTCCTTACTCAGAAAGTATTCAAACAATGCATTTTATAACATTGCAATTGTTCCATCTTCTTCTAACCATTTTTGCTCTGGAGCCCATGTTTCAAATTCTGTGTTTGTGACACTTGCTGTGGGTGTTCAACTCACTTCATTGAAAGGAATAAAACCATTCTGTCCAGACTCAAAAAAATAATAAAAAATAATAATTCCTAGATTTTCTTTTCCTTTTTTCAGCTTCGATGTAGCTGAAAGAACCTAAGAACCACCCAGGTAAGAAACCTAAACTTTTACTAAGCCTGTATTCTCAGAAATAAAGGTAGCAAAATAGATTTGTCTTTTTTTTTTTTTTGTCTTTTTCCGTGTCTGGCAACGGATCGCAACCCTCAGTGTTGCCCCCGTACCGGACCAGGGACCGGCAACGGGATCGCAACCCTCGGCGTTGCTCCTGCGCCTCGCTCAGCCAGCGAGCGGGAACCGGTCTGTATGTGGGATCCGAACCCTCGGGCGGGAGCGCCGCCGCGCTTCCCAAGCGGCGCACTATCCAGTGCGCCACCGGGCCGGCCCTAGATTTGTCTTTTTAAATATAGTCTTGAATAGACAATACTTTCACATGGCTCAACAAATTTAAAAGTACATTTAAAAAGTATCCAGTGAAACTTTCATTCCTAGTTCAGTCCCTCCTTTTTCAGTTCCACAACACCACCTACGAAAGTAACCAATGTCACTAATTTCTTGCTACTCCTTCACAATTTTATAATGTGCATATAAGCACATACAGAAATGTGTTCTCATTTCTCCCCTTTCTGAGCAAAATGTAGCAAACTGTTCTGAACCTTTCCATATAAGTATGTGTAGAGATTTCTCTTATAGAGTTGCATAGTATTCCATTGTATAGAGTACTTAATTTATTTAATATAGACATAATAATATATTTAATATAGACAGCATACACTTTTTTTTTTCCAGTCTTTTACTGTTACAAACAATGTGGCAATGACTAATCTGTTTATATATCAGTTGGCAATATATGCAACTATATCTGCAGGAAAAATTGCCAGAAGTGACCTTGATGAATTAGGATGTTTTGCATTTGTCATTTTAATGAATATAACTAAATGACTTTCATGTTGTCATACTAATTTCCACTTCACCAAATTTTAACAAAATGTTTGATGTTTACCAATCTGTATGTGAAAAACTGGTATCAAGATATAGCTTAATTAATGTTTTTCTCATTATGGGTATTATTAAGCATCTTTTCATAGCATTTTTTCTGTATCTCTTTAAGTTGCTGGTCTTTTTTAATCACTGATTTTTAGAAGAACTTCCTGATATTAGCCCTTTTCCTACAATGTAAATTGTGAGTACTTTTCCCAGCATTTTATTTATCTTTTGACTTTTATATAGTTTTTGCCTATGCACAATTTTAAAAAGTATTATGTGTAAAATTTAACAATCTGGCTTTGGCTTCTAAAATATTAGTAAAATAAAAATACGTGAATATCTCAAGATGATAAAAATGTGTCTATCTCTACCCCAAATCTAGCATCATAAATGTGCTGGTATAAATGGATACCTGTCTAAAACAAAATATTGGATCCACAACTCATGCACTTCAAGCACCAGGTACATTCAAAATTGATCAGTATTTCTGAAAAAGAAAAGAATGAAGGGAGAAATAGAGGGAGGGAGGGAGGGAGGGAGGCAGGGAGGAAAGGAAGAAGGAAGGAAGGAAGGACTAAAGCACTAAAAATGCATTATAGGTGAGTACTTCTATGACTTTGAAATGGGGAAGACTTCATCTAAGTATGAAACACACATACATTTTAATATTTTTTAAATGTTTTATACAATTCTAAAACTTTAAGATTTTTTCCTTGAATAAAATTCCAGCCTGTGCCAAACCTTAAGCAGACATTTTTGAGAAATAAAGGAAAAACTGATTTTCTTTTAACTAGAAAGATATATGCAAAAATATCAGAGAACTATAAACACAGAAAGGGAATGGAATTTTAAAGAGCCTCTGGTTGAAATACTAAAATAAAAATTCTGAGAGAGCTTTCAAGTTAAATGTGTTAATCCCTTATATATTTTAGAAAAAACATGGATTACAGTGTCTGTTTTTATGCCAGTACCATGCTGTTTTGGTTACTATAACTTTGTAGTCTAATTTGAAGTCAAATAGTGTAATGCCTCTAGCTTTTTTGTGGGGGTGGGAGGGCTCAGGATTGCTTTGGCTGTTTGGGGTCTTTTGTTGTTCCATATGAATGTTAGGATTTTGTTTTCTACTTCTGTGAAGAATGTCATTGGTATTTTGATGGGGATTGCACTGAATCTGTAGATCGGTTTGGGTAAAATGGACATTTTCACCATGCTAATTCTTCCAATCCAAGACCCTGGAATGTCTTTCCATCTTTTTGTGTCCTCTTTAATTTCCTTCAGCAGTGATTTGTAGTTATTGTAGAGATCTTTCAACTCTTTGGCTAAATTTATTTCTAGGTATTTTATTTTGGTTCATTTGTTTTTCAGCTTTCCCCAATGCACTGAGATCACCAGGATTTAATGGTAGCTTGCTGAGGCTGAAGTGAATTGCCTGAGCATGTACAGCCATATATGAGAAGGTACCATAGTGTGACTATTTTCCTTGCTCCATTATTTGCAGCAAACCAAAAGTTGCAATTGTAAGGTGCAGAAAGCTTAGCATATGGAGGATGGTGAGATGGAAGGGCTAGATTGTTGCTGTTCAATGATCTATTAATGAATTAGGAACCATTGTTCGGGGCAATGGTGTAAGAGGAATGTTGGTGCCAAGTGGATTTTTTACTTCCATATCTTATCTCCTTTCCCTGCCTCTGTCTTTGAGCATACATGCTGGCGGGATAGCCTAAAACACCTCCCCTCTCCAAATTCCAGGCAATTTGAAATCTTAATTCAACAGATGCCTTATAGCATTTGTTACGGGCTGAATTGTATCCCCCCCAAAATCATGTAAAAACACTAATCACCCCCCCCCCTCAGAATGTCATTATTTAGAAATAGAATCTTTAAAGAAGTAATTCAGTTAAATTGGGGTCATTAGGCTGTGCTCTAATCCAATATGACTAGGGTTCTCAAAAGAACAGAAGAAACATACAGAGAGGCACCAGGTGAAGATACTGAAAGGAAACAGATATTTACAAGCCGAGGAGACAGGCCTCAGAAGAAACAATCCTGTGGAAACCTTGATCTTGGACTTCCAGCCTCTAGAACTGAGAAAACAAATTTCTGTTCTTTAAGCCATCATTCTGTGGTATTTTGCTATGGCAGCCCTAACCCTAACTAAAAACAGCACTTCTTTTATGGGCTGAATTGTGCCCCCCTCCAAAATTCTTATGCTGAAGCCGTGACCCACAGTGTGACCATACTTGGTGACAGGACCTTTCAGGAGGTAATTAAGGTTAAATGTGGTCATAATGGGTAGGGCCCTAATCTGATCTGCTAATAAGAAGAGGAAGAGTCACCAGAGCACTCTCTCATTCATTCTGTCTCTCTCTCTCTCTCTCTCTCTCTCTCTCTCTCTCTCTCTCTCTCTCTCTGTCTCTCTCCATATGTTTACTGAGGAAACACCATGTGAGGACACAGTGAGAAGGTGGTGGACTACAAGCCAGGAAGAGAAGCCTCATTAGAAACCAATCCTGACAGCACCTTGATCTTTGACTTCCAGTATCCAGAACTGTGAGAAAATAAATTGCTGTTGTTCCAACCACCAATGTGTGGTATTTTGTTATGGCAGCCTGAACAGACAATATGACACTCTCCTTCCATATGTTTGCTGCTGAGTGGCTATTGGAGCATCATTAAATGAATAGTTTTCTGTGAGACTAAATCCAAAATGGAATGTGGCACTAAAATAATGCCAGTTTGATTCTTTAAAATTTCAAGTGTATTACAGATGAAAAATGAATAAGAAAAAGGTTACACTTCACTATCCTATAGTATGCAGCTTCTAAAGTCTTTATTCCCAAAATTAGAAACATAAAGATTAAAGAAATATTTAGTTACTGGTAGACAGTGACCTCAAAAGGGGCTACCTATTCTGCTCATGGGCATAATTCATCACTTAAGTTATTTGAGAGCATAGTTATTTAGGAAGAAGCATGGATACCTGCTGACCACTACGTTGTCACATGGCCTAGCAATGTCAGAGTTGTCCAAATGTATGGTGAGTTACTCTGATACCCCCCTCAGCCTCTGCACCCTGAAGACTCCCCCCAACATATACACACACACTGAATTAGTGACTGGCACTGCGGAGGAAATTAGAAAGAGAGCTGTACTGAATAATTTTTATAGCCCTTCCATATCTGCTCTCCATCCTTTTCAATCTTGCTCTGTGCCTTTGGAAGTGACTAGTGTGGATGGTGTCAATAAATTTCTCTGGACCTTTGGCTTCCGATCAGGTTTATCAGCAGAGTACATCAAGGACCAGAGGAGAGTGAGGCTGAGGTGTTTACTTCTCCGGTGCCCCTACCCCCTTCCACATGGCTGAGCATTGACCGTGTTCCTCTGTTGCAGATCACAGATCCAGTCAGCAGCCCCTTCATTTCGATACCCTCTCTGCACTCCTAACTTCGCCTTCTATTCATACCTTTAGGCCTAGGTTGGTAAAGGGTCCGTCCCCTTCCTAACAACTGGGTACTGCACCAATCCTTATTCATTTCCCTAAATACCGCCCACAGCTTTGTAACCAATCCCTTTATTAGATTCTCCTGTATTAGCCATGTGGAGTGAGCCATCTTTTTTCTACCAGGATCCTGACAGGTGCAAGGGTCAATGAAGGTTAAGGACATAGCAGAGTCAGATGACACCCCCAAAAATAATTCTTCTGCACAGCCCCAACCCAAGTAACTATGCTGGAATACATTCCCACCTGGGGTCTTTTGCTTGGTGTTTTCTCTTCCAAAGAGCTCTTTCTATTTTTCTCCACACAACTGGCTCCATTTCATCATTGCAGAGAGTCCTTTTTTGTATAAAAGAGGCCCCTCCCTCTCCTTGTTATTGCTTCATTTCCTTCTAACATTTGTCAAAATCTAAATGTATCTTTATTCATCCAGTTATTGTCTATTACCCACTTCTATTCTACAGACTTTATAAGATTAGGGATCATGGCTGATTAACACATTCTAGTGCCGACAACTGTGCTTAGGACATAGTAGGCTCTCAATGACTATCCACATCCACCCCATCAGTCACTCCCTATTACTTCTTCTCTTTCTTCATGCACACAAATACACACCCTCACACATACCCTCTTTACCATGCACATACACCCTTAACAATATTCATAACCCATGTTTCATAGCTAATTTCTATACGCTACCTGGTATACGATTTTAATTGGACTACATCTATAAAAATTATTGGCAGGGGGCAGTAGGTATGCTATCTGATTGCTCTATTGTGTAGGTCCTTCAGGTTCCCTGAAAATATCCTTTGACTAAGACAATGAAGCAATAAATCATGCTGCTAACATGGAGTGCTTCATTCCCAAGGAGAGACATGGGCATTGAGGAGAAATGGGTTCAATCATTGATTCATTCGGCCAATTTCTATTTCTTTAAATAAAGTGGTATGTCAAAAGAAAGTTTAAAGATAATGATGGAACACTTAATATCAAGTGAAAGAAAAACCAAGGAGATGTGGATGAGATTTGAAAGACTTTGAAGTCTGTGTGAGAGGCATTTGGTCTTTTGCCTTCCACCTAGAATACATAATTAAGATGACTTTGGCTCCAGAGAGGCACATGGGGACTGTGGAAGGATTGAACATTTTAAAGATTTAGTACATGTCTACAGTTGTCTCTGCCTTAATTACATAAGGGGAAAGCTTTTATTTTAACTCTGGCCAAGGAAACCCTAGTCATGAAACTGTTTTTATTTGATGAAAATGTTTACTCTCACAGGAAAGAGGCAGGGCTGTGCACAGTTGATGAGCCAACACTGAAGTGATTATTCAGGAGGGAGAGATCCAAGGAATGGGCATGGAAAAGTTGCCAAATTATCATGACATTGGGGTCATAGATCAAATCCATGACCTTGCAAATCTTGGGAAGTTCATGTTTACAAAATGCATGGCACAACCATGAGACTTCTAAAGACATTCTCCAAACAGTC
>NW_007726215.1:975461-992466 GCF_000696425.1 Galeopterus variegatus | reverse complement strand
CCCTAGTCATGAAACTGTTTTTATTTGATGAAAATGTTTACTCTCACAGGAAAGAGGCAGGACTGTGCACAGTTGATGAGCCAACACTGAAGTGATTATTCAGGAGGGAGAGATCCAAGGAATGGGCATGGAAAAGTTGCCAAAATTATCATGACATTGGGGTCATAGATCAAATCCATGACCTTGCAAATCTTGGGAAATTCATGTTTACAAAATGCATGGCACAACCATGAGACTTCTAAAGACATTCTCCAAACAGTCATATATTCCAAACTGCTAAATTGTATATCACAATGAATAAGATGTTAATGTTTCAAAGACTTTGAAAGCAAACATGCTTATATATGCAGATTTCAGTTATACAGAAACCCTTGTCTTAAATCAACTGTGCGTACCTGTTCTTTCCACAAATGCAGCCAAACTGCCAGGCAGCTGAACGATAAAGACAAACACTGAGAACATAGCACTGTACTAGAGCTAAGAGATATTTGATTCATGTTCTGAGGGTCCATGCCACTTCTGACTGTCATGAGATGTTTACTGCTCATGAAGGACAGAGGGAATGAATGTCAATTATGAGCTCACTTGAAAGTCTCTCACACCTAATAAACTGCTGCCTTTAGGAGGTCTGGCTGGAATGGCTGAGACCGTCTTATCAGTATGACTGCTCTGGAAGTTCCGACACAATCTTGTGTGGTCACAGATATTATTACTTGATCAATAGAAACCTCATTTTGCAATGTTAGAATAATGAAGATAAAGAATACATGCACAATTAATGACTGTGACAGGGTCTGGAATTTGACAGCCTCGAAGACTAGTCTCAGTTCATCCACTGTTTTATTGTGAAACCCAGAGTACTGAGCTCTTCTCCTCAGTTCCCTGACTCAATTTCATTTACCTACTGTATACAGACCACTTGGTTAGAAGACAGGAGATACCAAAATGAATAAGAAATTCAACATTCAATAACAGTTCTAGCCTAATCACTGTAACATAAATTAATACCTACAGCACAGAAACACTAGAATTAACTATGTAAGGAGTCACAAAGTTTTAGAGTTGCGTGAAAACAAATAATTCATATGTTTAAATGCCCTGTGTTGAGCTCATGGAAGACAGCACAAATTAAACATTTCTTTTTACTCTTGATTTGTATTTGTTGATTGCTCGCATATGCTTGACACTTTTGCAAAGGCACAGTTTTTATTCTTACACTAATTTTATCCTAATGAGGACCCAGCTTAGATTTTGATGAGGTACAAGGCATACCATTTCTGGAGTAAAAAATGTTCAGAGATAAAACTTATGATTGAAATTGTAGAGCAAATAACATACCTAGGCAACCTTGTCAATTGCTACTGTGACATGGCATTTAGAATTTCATTTTCCTTTGATTTATATTGCCAACTCTACTATAAGTTCATAGAAGACCAAAGTCTGAGATTTACACTGATGTGTTAAGAATGCCTATCACTGAAAATTAAATATACTGGATGCTCAAAACACTTTTTCAACAGGATTGGATTCTCGTATGAACCTATATCCACCAGTGTAATGAATGATTTAGGTGAAAGCAAGAAAAAATACCAAAGTAAGTCAAAAAGAAGTTTAATGAACATGGAAGGGGAAATTTATTTAAAACTAAGAGATGGAAGGGTAAATGTCCTGAACTATGTCTCAAGGCATAACACTGAGTCTCAAGCACCTCAAATCATCAGTACACATGATGCCCTTTAGATATTTGCTCAACAGGTTAACGCATTAATTGTCAGTCTCTATGAAAAAATGGTGAGCACAAAGGGACTCAAATATCAGGTAGTTTGGCCATGCCCCGCAAGGGGAACAACATGGTCCGCTGGCTTGAAGTAACGGTATGAATTCATTCATCCATCATCCACGGATCTAGAACAAGGGGTGAATGTTGAAAGGGAAGCCAATGAATTAAAAGAATAAACCTCATGGAGGACTTACTAAGTGTTAAGCACTTTGCTAGATCCTTTATACAAAAGGTCTTATTTAATCCTTAAAAACAACCTTACAAATGAGACACTATTTTTCATTCTACCGCTAAGAAAACTGAGTAATAAGTATAAAAAGCAGACTTATTCAAAAGAAATAGAGAAAAACAAAATAAAGTGTTGCTCAGATCAGGGATACAAAGCATCAGAAATTAAAATTTTCTTCAAAATGTTGGCATTAACTTAACACTTTTACTAAAAATCACAATAAGCAAACTGCTTTCTTAAGAAATGTATTTGTACACATATGCACATTGGATGATAAAACTAAATCACCCTTTGGAAAAATATAACAAACAAATCCAGAAAACAGTTTCACCTCAGTTCTGTTTTGGAAGAAACTCCTCTGTAAAGAGAAATGAAATAAGTTTTAGTTTCAATATTCACTATCTTTTTGTGCTGTTCATGAGTAAGTTGGGCTAAATGTTGAGTGTGAGAAGTGATGGTGCTGTGGATTGATTGAATTGTGTCCCCAAAGTTTATATGTTAGAAGCTTAAATCCCCACTTTAACTATTAAGATGGGAAATCCTATTATGGTAATTGAAAGGTGGAGCCTTGAAGAGGTGATTAGACTGTAGGACCATGCAGTAGTGAAAGGATTACTAACAGTGGTCAGGGGTGTGACTTTGAGAGCTTTAAAAGAAGAGCACATGAGAAGTTCTTTCTTTCTCCTCCGCCATTTTCTGCCACATGAGATTCCTGGGTCACTGCCACCACTGCCAAGACCCTCACCAGATGTGTTCCCTGGACTTTGGACTTCCCAGCCTCAGAAACTGTAAGCAATGAATTTTGTTTTCTTACAAAATACCCAGTTCCAGTTATTTTGTTATAAGCAGGAGAAACAGACTAATACAGATGGGTTTATGACATACATATACATTACTACCCCAAAATTATTGGTTGCTAAATTCATTATCTTTAACCAACAAGTTAGCTTAACCAAGTTCAGCTGAATCTAGAAAAAAGAGATATGATACTCAATGTGCAGTCTCCTACACTCTTTGCAATCCCCATATGTATGTGCAACAGGTAACTCCAGTTACGGAGTCTACAAACCTAAAACACTGAAGAAGTTTCAAATATCACATAACATCTTAATATTTAATATGTATTTTAAGCATATCACTTTCTGCATATAAAGAGAGACTGGCACATCATGCATTACAATGTCATACTAGTTCTAAGGAACAACAGCTTTCAATTTAAAGGATAAAACACCCTCCAGCTGAAGAAAATTCTCACATTACAATATGTTTAAAAGAATCTATTCCAGTTGTGGTTGGTTGTCTCTGAGAAATCTTTTTCATAGGGGGAAAAAAATTGAACATTCCCATGTGAAAGTCTTTCTTGAAAGAGGAAAAATTGTACATTGCATTTTATACAAACTAGGTGAATTCAAAATGATGGATCATTTCAAAAATATTCATTATACTATTTACTTACATAAATGTGGTTGCATAAAAAGTAAAAGAGGAATGCATTCACAATTGGTTTAAGTAATTTTCTTTTGGCAAACTACCATATAAAACAGGGGCGTCATGGCGCCACAGAATTCTGAATTGTGGTGGAGTATCATCAGTACACATGGCATTAATCTTTGTCTCGTTGCAGGAGACACCCTTGCTTGCATTAGCAAGCTGCCTCTTAAATGTAAGATGGTGTAATGTAACTCAGGTTTAAATAACACAATAAATAAGATCTATTTCTCCTTAGTCTTTCTTACCAATCTATTCCAAGTCCTTTTTGTTAAAGTGCCTCATTGTTTACACATTTTAATGTGAATAACAACTTTTTTGTGGGGGGGGGAACACTTTTCCAAAAGGGCCTGGTAAAGGAAGAAGCTGAAAGGGTTAATACCAAATTATTTTATTTAATATGTTAAGCAATTTAAAGTGTTGCTTTTTTTTATTAAGTCATCATATGCATGTGAACATAGCATAATTACTTACCCCACTTTCTTACTTGTCTTTTAGCAAGCTGACATTTCCGATATTTTGGAAATCTCACTGTTTTATATCACTTCATGCTCGCCATGACAAGGGGAACATTTAGCTGTCTTTAATGTCTTCTAATTAAATATCCAATGCATTCTCAAAGTCTTCTTTTTCCAAATATAGATATATTTCTAAATAACAGACTTTTCCAAATGCATTTTTCTATTGAACTGAGAAGCTTTCAGAAACTGTCCCCACTGAACATAATGACTATTTAAGGAAACAAGCTATTTATGTGGAAATATTAAGAGGGATGATTTTGATAACCCACACTCAAGGCCAAAATAAGGATCACTGGGACTTTTACCGAAGAAGTTAATGGAGGCCAGGCCATTGGCAAATGACCTTGAAATCCCTCGATGTAGCCTCAAATTGGCTTCAGTACAAGCTTATTATTAATGCAGACAGCTAGTTTATACCATGAAAAGCACATGGTATCTCTCTCTGAAACCATCGCTGTCACTCAGGCACCCCCAGATACAAATAAAAGCATCATCGTGACAGCATTCCTATACTTTTTACATGTTTTTAATAAATACCACAAGTTTATTAGTATTTAATGTTACCTAAGAAAATTAGAATTCATCTGCTTAATAGCAGCTTTGCATATGTATAAAAGAAATATCATAAAAGGTATTAAAATGAAACATATCACCTTACACCACTTGATTCAGATTTTAAATTGTATTTTCCTCTCTGATTAGTAATGCCCCAGAGTCAAGTATCAAAAACCCTTTATTTTTAGGTACTTCAACATGTTAAAACTATTTTCCTTAATGTTTTGAAAATTGATATGATATATTTCAGGGCTTGCACACACAGACACACTCACTCTACTCAGAAAAGAATTGTTTGCTCAGTTTGCAGATATGAAATCATTAGGGACTGGGTTTCACTATGGGAAATTTGAGTACCATGTATTGTTACTGTAAAATAAAGAAATAAAGCCTGGGAAGTTAGAAGATTTTTTTTTTTTTTTTTTTTGGAAAAGCATGTTTAAAACTTAAAAAAAAGAAAAAAATCTCCTAATGATAAAGCATTAACAAATACTTTTTCATATGAATAAAATCTGTAATCAGTTAGATAAGAGCAATGTGCCTTTTTTTGGCATTTAATCAAACAATGAAATCATATACACATTTCCTGACACAAAAGACAAATGATGTAATAATCTGAAGGAGTTTCTCTATCTCCTTGGAACTTTGCATACTTGACTTGTTTTCCATATTTTGTGACTTTAAATGGTGGGAAAATTATATTAAAATGCTTGTAGCAGTTCCTCTAAACTAGCATCCTTTTTGTTTTATTGTATTTAATATAAAAGCTGCAATTATTTGATTTCAAAGTTATGAAAATATGTACCTTATGAGAAAACAAGCAATTTAAGCTTTAATTGGTGTCATTTTTCACAGAACTGGCAAGATTCTTGCATCCCTGGCACGTTGTTTTTCTATAAAACTGCAGAGCTGCCTTCAATGAATGTTTTACGAACGCAAAAGTTGTTATATGAAGGTATATGCATAGATGCCTGGAAGTATAAGATTTCTGGTGGGAGTTATTTACAAAAGATGTATTTCATTTGTTACTACGCGTGTAACAACTCCTATTATTCTAAATGTTTCTCTCTTCTTAATAAGACTGTTCTTAGCTCATGTCTATGAAACATTGGGGCTTATGTATAAAGTAGAATAAAAGCGGACGCTTTGATGAGGGAAAAACAGAACACTTGTGAAAAAAGTAAAAAGAAATTATAATTTTAACTGAAAGGAAACCCTGTTGTAATATATTGAAAAGCTAATTCTGGTTTTCATCAGAAGAAAGACAATATAGAATATACACTGGGAGGCTTGCCTTATATAAATTATATAGACGAACCACAAAACTTTCTATTTTCTGAAATGTTGGCTTACCACGAATACCTTGATTTATTCTGTTCAGGTTATATATTTCCCACGTTTTCCGAAATGATGTTTTGTTCTGAAGAACTTCTGTTTTATATATTTACTGAGAGATTTCACAATCTCATTATCTCTAAGAACTTTCGTGGTTTCCACACCTGGGGAGGAGGTGGTGGTGGTGTTTAATGCAAATTTTCAGAGCCATTGCCACGGTTTTGTATTCAAAAGGTCAGAATAAAGGTATAAAATCTATATTTTTAAAAAAATTTCTAGGTGAGGGGCCGGCCCGGTGGCGCACTGCTACAGTGTGCTGCTTGGGAGCGCGGCGGCGCTGCCGCCGAGGGTTCAGATCCCACATACAGACCGGTTCCCGCTCACTGGCTGAGCGAGGTGTGGGTGCAGCACCAAGGGTTGCGATCCCGTTGCCGGTCCCGGTCCGGTACAGGCGCGACACTGAGGGTTGCGATCCGTTGCCAGACATGAAAAAAAGACAAAAAGGAAAAAAAAAAAAGTTCTAGGTGAATTCAATGATAAACCAGATTTGAGGAAAACTGCAGATTAGTGGACTTTACGCAAGAAGTGTTTGTCAAAGAACTGAAGATTAAAATAAACAAGAATTTTTATTTTGTATTTACAGCTTTGCCTTTTTTTAAATTGGCAATTTTTGTTAATAACTGTGGCTAATATATATACACAGTGTTACTATATTCCAGGCACTGTGCTAAGTACCTTGTAGGCTTGTATCCCAGCCATCCTTTTACACAGAGATAAGTTATTCTCCCCTCTTTAGAGATGAAGGAATTGTTTGTAAGGGAGTAATTTACCATGGTCACACAGCAAGTATTGAACAAGTTAGAACTAGAATCCAGGTCTGTGTGACTCTAAAGGTCACTTTCTAACCACTGTTCTGTACTAGGAGATTTAAACAAAAGGGAACTGTGCATGTTTTGAAAGCCTTTTCATGTTGGCTGCCCAAATTAACGCCACTAGAAATAATGTGACCCGAACTATTGATATCCCTCTCATTATTGCCATTATGGGTTTGATTCAATTTTAATTCAAAATGAACCACCCAACACTGATTGAATTGCATAAGAATGAGCTTTCTATTGCTGGCATTTTTCTTGAATATCAATACAAAAGGGTTTTAAATAGTAGTTCAATGGGAACAAAAGTATCTAATATGTTCAATCTATGTATATCTGCCATCTTTTAACTCACTAATGCACGATTGCATTGAAATGGTCTACCAGAACATGACCAAAGAAACTGGTGGGGAAGTTAAAAAGATTTTTTTCTGGAAAACCAGCAAATGCACTTCCAAATGGGTATTAATACATCATACATCTTTCAGAGATGTCCTTTGAGCCTGGAAGTTTCCCACAGTTATTCCAGTTGGGGTTTTGGGTCTGTCCTTGGTGTTCCCCACAGCCCTGTGCTCACAACATCTAGGGCACTACCGAGTGAGCCCTGAGATGCAGGGCTTCTGCCGTTTTTCTCCCAGTACCAAGATGGAAGCATATTGTTCTGGGCATATGCCAGACTGTGGTCTACAAAATTTTTTCTGTAAAAAGGCAGATAATAAATATTTTAGACTTTTACAAGCTATACAATCTCTGTGGCAACTATTTAACTCTGCTACTGTAACCCCCAAACAGTCACAGATAGTACCTAAATAAATGGGTGTGGCTATTTCAAATAAAGCTTTATTTGTGGACACTAAAATTTGAATTTCAAAAAAAATTTCAAGTGTCACAGAATAGTATTCTTCTTTTGATTTTTTTTAAATCATTTTAAAATGTAAAAACTGTTCTGCGTTCAGAGGCCACACAACATCAGTCAGCAGTCCAGACTTGGCCAATGGGCCATAGTTTGCACACCTCTGCTCTAGGCAATCAATAGACATTTGTTGACTCATTGGCTGGCTGGATAATTGTGAAAAATTAGTCTCTGTTTAGGCTGAGCACATGATGAGGCTACCCATAAGATAAATAAAAGCCTGTGTCATGACATTTTAATTTCCAATGTAGAAATAATTATAAAGGCAGAAAAAGTACTTCTGGGATAGTAATTAGTAGGCAAAGCCAAAATGATGAGGGCTACATAATTAATATCAAACTAAAGATTTCTGGACAAATCCAGAGTACATGTAGATTTGCACAACATAGAACCATAGCAGTTTGTCCTTACCAACAGGCATGGACTTTGGTGGCCTTTAATCTGCTACTGTGATATCTTGCTCTCCATCCTGTTTGCTCTGCCTTTGGGGATCAGGGAGTATCTAATTCCACATATGGTTTCACCATGTGCCCCCCACCCAGGTTCACAATAATTATTTAGTTATTTGAGCATACAGGCTGCCATGCTTTCAAAACTGTCATAGACTCTTTGAGCAGATCTGATGTCTTAACATATAATTGCATTGTTGTGCACTGCCTTTTTTCATATTACTATTTTAGGATTTTAAGTAATTTCTAGCTCGTGATGAGAAAACATCTTGAAGGACCAAGAGTTCATCCCAGGTGGATCTAGGATGGTAATTTTACTATAATTGCATTGTTGTGCACTGCCTTTTTTCATATTACTATTTTAGGATTTTAAGTAATTTTTAGCTCGTGATGAGAAAACATCTTGAAGGACCAAGAGTTCATCCCAGGTGGATCTAGGATGGTAATTTTACGGCTGCACTGGTGCCAATGGTGAGGGTGAGGACTAGGCCAGGGGTGGAAGAGGACACCCCTTATCCTTACTTCCCTCCTGAAATCCCTAACTTCAGAAGGACAATTCATCCCTCAGCCCCTTTAATCATGCTAAGACAATTAAGTAATACAACTTTACGTGAGTGTATTGCATCACTTTCTAATATGGGTTCCTTAAAATGACCAGTCCTGACAGATGCAATACCTTTCTCCTCTTCTGACATTGCTGAGATATCTGACCTTCTAGGAGAGATGTTCTAGTCCCGCATCATTTCCATATTGCCAGACCAGGTCACCCATGCACTCAGGTGGCAACAGTTGTCCTCTTCAACCTGAATCACTCAAAAGCAAGAGAACGCATAAAGATTTACTGGGTTTACTATATAGGAAAATTGATGTGGCTTACTTTAAAAGTTGTTCTTCGAAATTTATGAACTGGTACCTAATGTTGTTGACAAAATGTAGCATTTAATCTTCTCTCTGGCCTGAAAATACTTCCTCCAAAAGGAAATGGTGGATGGCATTATGAGATAGGGGACTCAAGACAAGTGCTCATAGCAGTCATCATAATATGTGGCCAAATGTTTATTGCTGCAGTTCTTCTTGTACTTATTCATCATCACCCCTACTAGACCATGAGCCTCATCACAGGAGTTAGGACTGTGTGTGTTTCTACAACAGTATAAAACAGGATCTGGTAAAGAGCAGATACGCAATTAAAATGCATTGAACAAATAAATGGTTAAAATGATCAAAAGCTAACTAACAAATGATCATAGTTATTTACTTATAAGAGACAATAAAAAACACTTCCTATCCTATAATACCACAGTGACAGGTAAAACACCCAATAAATGTCTCAGCCTTAGTCCAACATCTCCTTTTCTCAAGTATATGTGTGTCATTTCTGCTCAGCTAGTCACTCATGTGATTTTGACCTTCTGCTCTACCTGTCTCATATTCCACCTTCCTTACCTGAGTCCATATTACCTCACTAGCTTTTTTTTCCCTACCTCCATTTTCAGGTACTTTCATAGCTCCTCTAGGCCTAAATAATATCTCTGACTCCCTGAGGTAACATTTCCATGGTGTATGCCAGTAGTAAGGATATTACTAACTGTCCTGCTATATCTCTTAGATTAAATAAGGAGGATGACATTTATATATACATATGTATACCATATATATATATATATACATATATATATATATATGTATATATATATATATATATATAATTCCCTATATTAGTCCATTTTGTGTTGCTGTAACAGAATACCTAAAGCTGGGTAATTTATAAAGAACCAGTTTTATTTGGCTTACAATTCTGGGACAGCTACATCTGGCATGGGCCTCAGGCTGATTCTACTCATGGCAGAAAGTGGCAGGCAGCCAGCAGGTACAAGCAGATCACATGGTGAGAGGAAGCAAGAGAGAGAGGAGGTGCCAGGGTCTTTTAAACAACCAGCTCTCATGGGAACTAATTGAGGGAGATCTCACTCACTACCCCCACCCCCCAGGGAGAGCATTAATCCATTCATGAGGGATCCGCCCCCATGACTCAAACAGCTCCCAATACTGCCACATTGGGGATCAGATTTCCATATGAGTTCTGGGAGGACAATACATCCAAACTCCATCACCCCCTGTATCATTGAAATAATTCTGTCAAGTCATAGTACATGCCAGTTAGATACATCTGCTTCTGAACATCGGTCACAAAGTCTAAGTCTCCTATAATATGTCAGAAGGGCAGCAATACAGAACCATGTGACCAGATTCCTAAGGAAATTTTGAATACCTACATTAAAAAGAAGTCACAGTGGCATGAGGTCATGACTGCTAGATAGATTATAAAGGAAAAGTTCTATCATTTCCCAACCAATTTATTAAACTATACAAATCCAAATTAGTTAAGTTGTGGTTAACTGTTACAAATCCAAATTTAGCTATTTGAGCCAAAAGAAAATTTATTATAAAGATACTAGGCTGTACTGTGAAATCCAAGCCTAAGAACATGGCCAGGTCTCAGGGAAAAGATGCAATTAATAACTCACAAATGTTAGGTCTCTCTGGCTTTCTGTCTCTTCTTTCCTCTCTTCTCTGCACTGTGTTCAATTCTTCCCTGTTTCTCTGCTTTCCTCAGTTTCTTAGACCCTATGGCCTACTTTTATGACAGTGTAGAGTGCATAGGCCATACTGGTGCTACCACTTGAGGCTTCCAATACAAATTTTCAGGAAGAGATTCTTAGTTTGAGTGCTTATCCCTGGACTAGTCCACTATTAAGCTATAGCCAGGTGGAAGAGAATGGGCAACAGAGGAAAATTTCTGGAAAAGGAGCCTATTGAGGGATACCTCATAGACAATCTCATGAAGAATGTACTGCAAAAGGGCGAGTATGAGCTACATATGCCTCACAAACCCCTGATTTTAAGATATGAGAGAAGGCCCCCTGTGAATTGAGAAAATTAAGAAACAGGAAAGGACACAGGGACAGATGAGTAATATTCTCTGGAGTTTTGACATTGTTAGTTTACTTAAGGTGTCAAACATTTTTATTGGATGAATCAGATATTCAGGTGCTGTGTCCTCATCTCATTCAATTCTAAGTGAAGATCAGAAATGATGGATAAATGAATATTAGCTGGGACTAAATGGGCAAATCTGGGCAACTTCTCAAAGAACACTGTGTCATAAGCTCAAACTAGATGATCAACAAATTTCCTTTATTGGTTCCACATTTATGTACCATGTTCAGGCACTGTGCTACTAACTATAGATATCAAATTAAATAATGAGGCTCCTTCTCTAATAAATCCCAGGCTGAACTAAATACATATGATACAGTGTTAATTGCTATAAAAGAATTATGGATTCAGAGTTACGGATTCATGATGGAGGCCAAAGTTAATACAGCTGGAATGTCAAGAAAGACTTTATAGAGCAAGTGGCATTTCACCTGCCACTTCATATTCAAGTGGCATATTCATCTGCAAATAGTGGGGGTTCATCAGGAAGGGAAATTAGAGGAAAGATATTCTATGCAAATTGTATAGCACAAACAATATTTGGTACTATCATGTTTTCTAATTTGTTCACTCTGGAGACCAGACTCTTGACAAGAAATAATTAAATCTGGACCAGTTAAGGCCAGATATCAATGTGCAAGAGTCATTGGTACTTCATGAAGATAACAAAGTTGTAGATGAAAATGACTGAAGCAATTCCATGGAATCAGAAAATACACGCAGTTCTCCAAATCATAATTCTATGTAGCAATCTCTAAGTGACAGTCTGAGTGTTGGGCAAGAATGCCAAAAGACTCATTTCTGTCCCAAGCTGTACATCTCTGCTTCCATGTGCTCAACTGCTACAGATCTTCTGTGAGACTCCTTCTATTCTTACCCTCACTAATATGCGCTGGTCATGTCTATCATCTGTTATTATTTATAGGGCATTCTTATTCTTTGTGATGGTCACATCTCACTAAATACCAGGTCTACCATGGTATATTGAAGGAGATCAGGCATCCTCTAATACATTCTGTCAATTAATTGGCCTAAAGGACAGTGTCCTTTTCTTTTGGACAGCCGATGGCCCCTCAGCTCTGACTCTATGTATTGTCTCTACTTACCCAGGCCGACATTCTGTGTCCCATCTTGAGAAGGTAGACTCTGGGTATTTTTTTTTTTTTTCCTAATCTTCATTTTACCCAGGCCGACATTCTGTGTCCCATCTTGAGAAGGTAGACTCTGGGTATTTTTTTTTTTTTTCCTAATCTTCATTTTACCCAGGCCGACATTCTGTGTCCCATCTTGAGAAGGTAGACTCTGGGTATTTTTTTTTTTTTCCTAATCTTCATTTTTGTCCCTTTGTGCTCTTTGTGACACAAACAAAACTGAAAAAAAAACTCCCATGAGGCAGAAATAGGACTGCCACCACATTTCTGGTTGAACACTTAAAAATTTTACTGACTGCAACATTTCAGCAGTGTATTTTGCCATCTCACTCTTACAGTCATGTGTCCTAATAAAGATATAAAAAAGTGATGCATATGCATGCTTTGTGTGAATAATTATAATAATAATTATAATAACCATCTCTGAGTGGCAGAGGAAGGGGAATGTTCCAGGAGGGGGAAAGGAGGGAAAGAATATAAATGGTGATTTTCAACTGCAGAAAAAAGGGGTGGTGATATGATCTTCAGACCATTTTTAATATACTAAATAAATATACAACCAGCGTTAGCTAGGACTAAAATTAGGTAGGGAAAAAAATGTAGAGGTTCTATTTTTGTGCATGAGTCCACAAAGAAAATAAATTTTTAAAAATTCAGAGACTTTTCAAATAAATTCCCTTTTGGAAGGGAAAGTTTTCATTTCTGATTAGATTACCAATAGGGTAGGAGGAATAAGTTTTACTTTTTAAGTTAACACTGTAAAAAAATTCAATGAGTAAGAAACAACTAACTGCAAAGCATTGCACTGAGATTTGGAAAAGTATGAAAATATTTGAGCTGAATTCTGTTTTGTTTTGTTTTGCTTTTTATAGTCATTCCTTTTCTATAATCACTGCCATGAATCTGCATACATCTAGCAGTGAAATGCTGTATATTTTCAAAGCTCTAAAAATTCCTCGAAATAGCTCCAGTGGTTCAAAATATGCGTGATGATCAAAATATCCACCTATAAATACTGTGGGTCTATCGCATGATAAACAAACATTACCAAATATTTGTACATTCACACATGTATAGAGAGAGTGGAGAGGAGGCAGAGAGAATATTTTTGTTAATGCTTGCAACTAGTTGGCAAATATATATACCACAATATGACTACATTGCATGGGACTTATGGGAATATATCTTTCTGTATTGTATACATACACGTAAACACAGAAATTGGAATGTTCACATGTACACATGCATACATATTTTAAATAACATTTTTAAATGCAGTTTGGAAATACATATGCATATACATACTCACACACATTCTGAAATGCCATCATTCAACATAATTCATGATATGTATTGAAATATATCAAAGCAGAAACACATTCCAAAAAGAAATACTCACTGGTGCAATTAAATCATAAAGGAGTTTAATTTTTTCGCTTAGTAGCTAAATGTTTATTTCAGCATTTTGACCAGCAGTTTCTTTAATGAGAATGTACCTGGAATGAATTAAATTCAGTTATTATTCAAGCTCATGAGTTAGAGTGTTTCTTCAGGGAGTGCACTTATGCTTTGATGCATTTCAATGAATGCTCTTCTTGAAAATGCCTATTTCAACTACTTTGAACTTGAAACCTAAAAATACTCATGGCAGTCTGGTTTATGAAACTGATCATAACATCTGTGGACATGCAAGATGAACAACTCATCTTTTTTTATATAACAGCTTTATTGAAATATAATTCACATATGCCATTTACCCATCTAGTGTTCAATTCAATATTTTTAGTATATTCACACACTTGTGCAACCAGCACTACATCAGTTTTAGGACATTTTCGTCACCTCAAAAAGAAACTGTCCACCAGAAATAATTTCCCATTTTCTCTCATCCAATCCCATCCCCAGCCCTAGGCAACCTCTAATCTACTTTCTGTCTCTGTGGACTTCCCTATTCTAGACATTTTATATAAATGGAAACATTTTGTATGGTCTCTTGTGACCTGCATCTTTCACTTGGAATGATGTTTTAAAGGCTTATCCATAAGATAGTATTTATCAGTACTTCATTACTTTTTATTGTTGAATAATATTCTACTGTATGGATAAATCACACTTTATCCATTTATCAATTAATAGACATTTGTGTTGTTTCCACTTTTGGGCTATTATGAATAATGCTGCTGTGAACATTTGTGTACAAGTTTTTATATGGGCATATGTTTTCATTTCTCTTGGGTATACACCTAGGAGTGCTATATACACAATTGCTGGGTCATATGGTAATTCCATGTTTACCCTTTTGAAAAGCTACCAGACTGTTTACCAAAGTGGCTGCCCCATTTTGCATGCCCACCACAGTGTATGCAAGTTGCAGTCTCTGTGGTCACCATTCCTAATTCATCAAGTCAATGTGTTTCCTAACTGCTGGACTCTGTGCTCTCCTGTGTCCTCCTGATGGCTTTATGTAAGCATAGCCACGACAGACAAGATATGCGCTCCCAAATTTACTACTTTTGGATGCATGGCCAAAGCATGCTATAGACCCAGAAAGAGCTGGCCTCCTTCAAGCACACCATTAAAGATGTCCCAAGGACACCATATACACTGAGTTTCCTCAACTGTAAAATGAGGGGCATTGGTCCAGAGTGAGCTAGGCCACTTCCACAGTCATTTGAAGAACTAATTGTTTTAATTTGAATCCTATTTGGCACATACAGCTCCATGAGCAAGCTAGGCACTTAAGTAGGCACAGATACTAGACTAGTTTAGACCAACTTAATATATTTTAAAAATACAAACCTTAAAACTCTTTAAACAGTAGCTTCTGAGAGATGTATCAATGCAGTGAGGAAAAATAATGTTATACATAGTTTAGTATCATTTAAACATGTACTCTCCGGTGTTCTGGAGAGAGACATCAGTCTTTCGCTAACAGATCAATTTTACTTATTTGTTTATTTTTTATTTATTTCATATATCAGAAAGCCTTTTATTTATTTTTATTTATTTTTTATTATGCATATTTGTGGGATACAAAGTTGACTACCAATAGCGGTGTACAATGTGTGATGGTCAAATCAGGATAGTTAGCTTATTCATCATTACAATACATAATCATTCTTTGTGTCCATTAACCAATTTCTCATTAACCCCCTCCCTCTTCCCTTCCCCTCCTCCTTTCCACCTCTAGTAACTACAGTTCTGTTCTCTCCTTCTGGGAGTTCAACATATTATTGTGATTGCTGCTTCTCTCTCTCTCTCTCTCTCTCTCTGTCTTTATTATTTGTTCATTTATGAATTCCTTCTGGGAGTTCAACATATTATTGTGATTGCTGCTTCTCTCTCTCTCTCTCTCTCTCTCTCTCTCTCTCTCTGTCTTTATTATTTGTTCATTTATGAATGCAGCTCCCACTTATGAGTGAGGATATGTGGTATTTCCTTCTCTGCACCTGGGTTGTTTCATGTAGCATAATTTTCTCCAGGCTCATCCATGTTGCTGTGAATGGCAGAATTTCATTCTTTTTTATGGCTGAGTAGTATTCCATTGTGTAGATATAGCACAATTTCCTTACCCATTGATGGACATTTAGGTTGTTTCCATATTTTGGCTATTGTAAATAGAGCTGCAATAAACATAGTAATTAATGCAGGTATCACTTCAACATGATGATTTCCATTCTTGTGGATATATACCCAGTAGAGGGATTGCTGGATCATATGGTAGTTCTATCTATAGTTGTTTAAGGAACCTCCATGCTGTTCTCCATAATGACTCACTAATGTACAGTCCCACCAACAATGCAGAAGGGTTCCCCTTTCTCAGCATCCTCACCAGCATTCATTACTCTGTCTTTTTTATAATAGCCAGTCTAACTAAGGTGAGATGATATCTCAGCATAGTTTTGATTTGCATTTCTCTGATGATTAATGATATTGAGCATTTTTTCGTAAACCAGTTGGCCATTTGTATGTCCTCCTTTGAAAAATGTCTATTCAGCTCCTTTGTCCATTGTTTAATTGGATTATTTGGCTTTTTACTGTAAAGTTGTTTGAGCTCCTTATATATTCCAGATTAATCCCCTGTTGGATACATAGTTTGCAAATACTTTCTCCCATTCTGTGGGTTTTCTTTTCAGTTTTTTGATTGTTTCCTTTGCTGTACAGAAGCTTTTTGGTTTGATATAATTCCATTTTCTTATCTTTTCTTTTGTTGTCTGTGTTTTGGGGGTCTTATTCATACGGTTTTTTCCCATTCCTACATCCCGGAATGTTTCCCCTATGTTTTCCCCAAGGATTTTCAACTTTCAGGCCTTATATTTAAGTCTTTAATCCATTTTGATTTGGGTATATGGCAAGAGGTACAGATCTAGTTTCATTCATCAACATATAGATATCCAGTTTTCCAAACAGCATTAATTGAAGAGGCTCTCCTTTCCCCATTGTACGTTCTTGGTGCTTTTGTCATAGTTCAGTTGGCTGTAAATATGTAGGTTGATTTCTGGGTTCTCTATTCTGTTCCATTGGCCGATATGTCTGTTTTTATGCCAGTATCATGCTGTTTTGGTTACTATAGCTTTGTAATAAGTTTGAGGCCAGGAAGTATAATTCCTCCATCTTTCTTTCTTTCTTTCTTTCTTTCTTTCTTTCTTTCTTTCTTTCTTTCTTTCTTTCTTTCTTTCTTTCTTTCTTTCTTTCTTTCTTTCTTTCTTTCT